>NW_024060714.1:0-21599 GCF_016432855.1 Salvelinus namaycush | reverse complement strand
CAGCCTAGAGAATAACAGCTGCATAGTGTGGATCCCAGCCTATAGAATAACAGCTGTATAGTGTGGATCCCAGCCTATAGAATAACAGCTGCATAGTGTGGATCCCAGTCTATAGAATAACAGCTGCATAGTGAGGATCCCAGCCTATAGAATAACAGCTGCATAGTGTGGATCCCAGCCTATAGAAATAACAGCTGCATAGTGTGGATCCAGCCTATAGAATAACAGCTGCATAGTGTGGATCCCAGCCTATAGAATAACAGCTGTATAGTGTGGATCCCAGCCTATAGAATAACAGCTGCATAGTGTGGATCCCAGCCTATAGAATAACAGCTGCATAGTGTGGATCCCAGCCTATAGAATAACAGCTGCATAGTGTGGATCCCAGCCTATAGAATAACAGCTGCCTAGTGTGGATCCCAGCCTATAGAATAACAGCTGCACAGTGTGGATCCCAGCCTATAGAATAACAGCTGCATAGTGAGGATCCCAGCCTATAGAAAACAGCTGCATAGTGTGGATCCCAGCCTATAGAATAACAGCTGCATAGTGTGGATCCCAGCCTATAGAATAACAGCTGCATAGTGTGGATCCCAGCCTATAGAATAACAGCTGCATAGTGTGGATCCCAGCCTATAGAATAACAGCTGCATAGTGTGGATCCCAGCCTATAGAATAACAGCTGCATAATGTGGTTCCCAGCCTATAGAATAACAGCTGCACAGTGTGGATCCCAGCCTATAGAATAACAGCTGCATAATGTGGATCCCAGCCTATAGAATAACAGCTGCATAGTGTGGATCCCAGCCTATAGAAAACAGCTGCATAATGTGGATCCCAGCCTATAGAATAACAGCTGCAAATGTGGATCCCAGCCTATAGAATAACAGCTTCATAGTGTGGATCCCAGCCTATAGAATAACAGCTTCATAGTGTGGATCCCAGCCTATAGAATAACAGTTTCATAGTGTGGATCCCCAGCCTATAGAATAACAGTTGTATAGTGTGGATCCCAGCCTATAGAATAACAGTTTCATAGTGTGGATCCCAGCCTATAGAATAACAGTTGTATAGTGTGGATCCCAGCCTATAGAATAACAGCTGCATAATGTGGATCCCAGCCTATAGAATAACAGCTTCATAGTGTGGATCCCAGCCTATAGAATAACAGTTGTATAGTGTGGATCCCAGCCTATAGAATAACAGCTGCATAATGTGGATCCCAGCCTATAGAATAACAGCTGTATAGTGTGGATCCCAGCCTATAGAATAACAGCTGCATAGTGTGGATCCCAGCCTATAGAATAACAGCTGTATAGTGTGGATCCCAGCCTATAGAATAACAGCTGCATAGTGTGGATCCCAGCCTATAGAATAACAGCTGCATAATGTGGATCCCAGCCTATAGAATAACAGCTGTATGGTGTGGATCCCAGCCTATAGAATAACAGCTGCATAATGTGGATCCCAGCCTATAGAATAACAGCTGCATAGTGTGGATCCCAGCCTATAGAATAACAGCTGCATAGTGTGGATCCCAGCCTATAGAATAACAGCTGTATAGTGTGGATCCCAGCCTATAGAATAACAGCTGCATAGTGTGGATCCCAGCCTATAGAATAACAGCTGCATAATGTGGATCCCAGCCTATAGAATAACAGCTGTATAGTGTGGATCCCAGCCTATAGAATAACAGCTGCATAGTGTGGATCCCATCCTATAGAATAACAGCTGCATAGTGTGGATCCCAGCCTATAGAATAACAGCTGCATAGTGTGGATCCCAGCCTATAGAATAACAGCTGCATAGTGTGGATCCCAGCCTATAGAATAACAGCTGCATAGTGTGGATCCCAGCCTATAGAATAACAGCTGCATAGTGTGGATCCCAGCCTATAGAATAACAGCTGCATAGTGTGGATCCCAGCCTATAGAATAACAGCTGCATAGTGTGGATCCCAGCCTATAGAATAACAGCTGCATAGTGTGGATCCCAGCCTATAGAATAACAGCTGCATAATGTGGTTCCCAGCCTATAGAATAACAGCTGCACAGTGTGGATCCCAGCCTATAGAATAACAGCTGCATAATGTGGATCCCAGCCTATAGAATAACAGCTGCATAGTGTGGATCCCAGCCTATAGAATAACAGCTGCATAATGTGGATCCCAGCCTATAGAATAACAGCTGCATAATGTGGATCCCAGCCTATAGAATAACAGCTTCATAGTGTGGATCCCAGCCTATAGAATAACAGCTTCATAGTGTGGATCCCAGCCTATAGAATAACAGTTTCATAGTGTGGATCCCAGCCTATAGAATAACAGTTGTATAGTGTGGATCCCAGCCTATAGAATAACAGTTTCATAGTGTGGATCCCAGCCTATAGAATAACAGTTGTATAGTGTGGATCCCAGCCTATAGAATAACAGCTGCATAATGTGGATCCCAGCCTATAGAATAACAGCTTCATAGTGTGGATCCCAGCCTATAGAATAACAGTTGTATAGTGTGGATCCCAGCCTATAGAATAACAGCTGCATAATGTGGATCCCAGCCTATAGAATAACAGCTGTATAGTGTGGATCCCAGCCTATAGAATAACAGCTGCATAGTGTGGATCCCAGCCTATAGAATAACAGCTGTATAGTGTGGATCCCAGCCTATAGAATAACAGCTGCATAGTGTGGATCCCAGCCTATAGAATAACAGCTGCATAATGTGGATCCCAGCCTATAGAATAACAGCTGTATGGTGTGGATCCCAGCCTATAGAATAACAGCTGCATAATGTGGATCCCAGCCTATAGAATAACAGCTGCATAGTGTGGATCCCAGCCTATAGAATAACAGCTGCATAGTGTGGATCCCAGCCTATAGAATAACAGCTGTATAGTGTGGATCCCAGCCTATAGAATAACAGCTGCATAGTGTGGATCCCAGCCTATAGAATAACAGCTGCATAATGTGGATCCCAGCCTATAGAATAACAGCTGTATAGTGTGGATCCCAGCCTATAGAATAACAGCTGCATAGTGTGGATCCCATCCTATAGAATAACAGCTGCATAGTGTGGATCCCAGCCTATAGAATAACAGCTGCATAGTGTGGATCCCAGCCTATAGAATAACAGCTGCATAGTGTGGATCCCAGCCTATAGAATAACAGCTGCATAGTGTGGATCCCAGCCTATAGAATAACAGCTGCATAGTGTGGATCCCAGCCTATAGAATAACAGCTGCATAGTGTGGATCCCAGCCTATAGAATAACAGCTGCATAGTGTGGATCCCAGCCTATAGAATAACAGCTGCATAGTGTGGATCCCAGCCTATAGAATAACAGCTGCATAGTGTGGATCCCAGCCTATAGAATAACAGTTACATAGTGTGGATCCCAGCCTATAGAATAACAGCTGTATAGTGTGGATCCCAGCCTATAGAATAACAGCTGCATAGTGAGGATCCCAGCCTATAGAATAACAGCTGCATAGTGTGGATCCCAGCCTATAGAATAACAGCTGCCGGATGTGGATCCCAGCCTATAGAATAACAGCTGCCGGATGTGG
Source organism: Salvelinus namaycush (assembly GCF_016432855.1). Classification (NCBI taxonomy): domain Eukaryota; kingdom Metazoa; phylum Chordata; class Actinopteri; order Salmoniformes; family Salmonidae; genus Salvelinus; species Salvelinus namaycush. The sequence continues at coordinate 18,035 of NW_024060714.1, read as the reverse complement.
ATCCCAGCCTATAGAATAACAGCTGCCGGATGTGGATCCCAGCCTATAGAATAACAGCTGCCGGATGTGGATCCCAGCCTATAGAATAACAGCTGCATAGTGTGGATCCCAGCCTATAGAATAACAGCTGCCGGATGTGGATCCCAGCCTATAGAATAACAGCTGCCGGATGTGGATCCCAGCCTATAGAATAACAGCTGCATAGTGCGGATCCCAGCCTATAGAATAACAGCTGCATAGTGCGAATCCCAGCCTATAGAATAACAGCTGCATAGTGAGGATCCCAGCCTATGGAATAACAGCTGCATAGTGTGGATCCCAGCCTATAGAATAACAGCTGCATAGTGAGGATCCCAGCCTATAGAATAACAGCTGCCGGATGTGGATCCCAGCCTATAGAATAACAGCTGCCGGATGTGGATCCCAGCCTATAGAATAACAGCTGCATAGTGAGGATCCCAGCCTATGGAATAACAGCTGCATAGTGTGGATCCCAGCCTATAGAATAACAGCTGTATAGTGTGGATCCCAGCCTATAGAATAACAGCTGCATAGTGTGGATCCCAGCCTATAGAATAACAGCTGCATAGTGTGGATCCCAGCCTATAGAATAACAGCTGCATGGTGTGGATCCCAGCCTATAGAATAACAGCTGCATAGTGTGGATCCCAGCCTATAGAATAACAGCTGCATAGTGTGGATCCCAGCCTATAGAATAACAGCTGCCGGATGTGGATCCCAGCCTATAGAATAACAGTAGAGCTTTTATTGCTCAGTCTAATTCATGCTGATTAAGAAATACATCCAAAGACCTAATGGACACATGCTCAAACTATTGATAGACTTAAAGGGGTTATGTCTAGTTGCTACATCCATTTTTGGACTTATAAATTATATTTATTAATGTAAAGATATAATGTAATCATATTATTATATGTAGTAGAAAGTGATGGGTTAGAAGAAGCCTACATAACCAACCCATAAAGTAAAATTTAACATCCATGTACGGCCAGCTATGTAAACCTAAACATTGATTTATCCTGCAATAGATGTCGTTCAATGGGTAACACACATATTTGTCTTCTTCTAATGACTCTTAACTGGAAAGTAATCCAAAAGTAACAGAATGTAATCAGATTACGTTACTGAGTTTGGGTAATCCAAAGGTTATGTTACTGATTACAATTTTAGACCGGTAACTAGTAACTGTAACGGATTACATTTAGATACTAACCTGCCCAGCCCTGTCCCTGGGAAGCATTTTGCTCTTCTCAGCTTCTGCATATCATAGTCTCATCATGTATTGGTATACGGTGCTCTGGAGATAAGGACAGGTTTAGCAAACAAGTGTAGTATACAGTATGTTTAATCAATGACTGTATGAAGGATTATATCAGAATAACACCATTAGCATACCATACTTTAACTTCAGGAGTTGTTCCCTCGTGTTCCAAGTCATGTCAGTGTTTATCTTCCCATTTGAACACAAACATATTCTCTTTTAGATGATGCTATGCAAATAGAGGTGAACTCAGTTCAAATAGCCATGTTCATGTCTCTGCTCTCTCCAGACAGTTTCTAAGGAAGTCTTCTGAGAACAGGGTCTGTGACCTCCACATGTTCATGTCTCTGCTGTCTCCAGACAGTTTCTAAGGAAGTCTTCTGAGAACAGGGTCTGTGACCTCCACATGTTCATGTCTCTGCTCTCTTCAGACAGTTTCTAAGGAAGTCTTCTGAGAACAGGGTCTGTGACCTCCACATGTTCATGTCTCTGCTACCTTCAGACAGTCTCTAAGGAAGTCTTCTGAGAACAGGGTCTGTGACCTCCACATGTTCATGTCTCTGCTCTCTTCAGACAGTTTCTAAGGAAGTCTTCTGAGAACAGGGTCTGTGACCTCCACATGTTCATGTCTCTGCTCTCTTCAGACAGTTTCTAAGGAAGTCTTCTGAGAACAGGGTCTGTGACCTCCACATGTTCATGTCTCTGCTCTCTTCAGACAGTTTCTAAGGAAGTCTTCTGAGAACAGGGTCTGTGACCTCCACATGTTCATGTCTCTGCTCTCTTCAGACAGTTTCTAAGGAAGTCTTCTGAGATCAGGGTCTGTGACCTCCACATGTTCATGTCTCTGCTACCTTCAGACAGTTTCTAAGGAAGTCTTCTGAGAACAGGGTCAGTGACCTCCACATGTTCATGTCTCTGCTGTCTTCAGACAGGAAGTCTTCTGAGAACAGGGTCTGTGACCTCCACATGTTCATGTCTCTGCTGTCTTCAGACAGTTTCTAAGGAAGTCTTCTGAGAACAGGGTCTGTGACCTCCACATGTTCATGTCTCTGCTGTCTTCAGACAGGAAGTCTTCTGAGAACAGGGTCTGTGACCTCCACATGTTCATGTCTCTGCTGTCTTCAGACAGTTTCTAAGGAAGTCTTCTGAGAACAGGGTCTGTGACCTCCACATGTTCATGACAGATGTGACGCCAGGAGACAGAGAGGACGATGTAGAACCAGTGAGATGCTACAGAGATGGAAACAGCTACAATGGCACAATCACTGAAATGGGAATGAAAACCAAAAGACATAGAATCAAATAAATGAATCAACTCACAGAGCTGTGTGAACCAAGCATTCTATCCCCTGGGTTTGAGGAACATTGGCTTCTTCATAGAATCAAATAAATGAATTAACCCACAGAGTAGTGTGAACCAAGCATTCTATGCCCTGGGTTTGAGGACCATTGGCTTCTTCATAGAATCAAATAAATGAATCAACCCACAGACTAGTGTGAACCAAGCATTCTATGCCCTGGGTTTGAGGAACATTGGCTTCTTCATAGAATCAAATAAATGAATCAACCCACAGAGTAGTGTGAACCAAGCATTCTATCCCCTGGGTTTGAGAACCATTGGCTTCTTCATAGAATCAAATAAATGAATCAACCCACAGAGTAGTGTGAACCAAGCATTCTATATCCTGGGTTTGAGGAACATTGGCTTCTTCATACTGGACATGATCAACCTGTTTTACACTGTATATTCCTCTCTAAGAACTAGGACACTTAAGACCAGTCTTTGTTCTTTAACTAATGGTGGTGTATTTATAGAGTCGGCACTAATTGGGTACTGTGTGCATAGTGAAGCTGCTTTTAATAGTGAAGCTGGTCATCCATGTTCATAGTGAAGCTCTTCAAGGTTAGTCTGTTCATAGTGAAGCTGGTCAAGGTTAGTCTGTTCATAGTGAAGCTGTTCATAGTGAGGCTGTTCATAGTGAGGCTGTTCATAGTGAAGCTGCTCATAGTGAGGCTGTTCATAGTGAAGCTGTTCATAGTGAGGCTGTTCATAGTGAGGCTGTTCATAGTGAGGCTGTTCATAGTGAGGCTGTTCATAGTGAAGCTGTTCATAGTGAGGCTGTTCATAGTGAGGCTGTTCATAGTGAAGCTGTTCATAGTGAGGCTGTTCATAGTGAGGCTGTTCATAGTGAGGCTGTTCATAGTGAGGCTGTTCATAGTGAGGCTGTTCATAGTGAGGCTGTTCATAGTGAGGCTGTTCATAGTGAGGCTGTTCATAGTGAAGCTGTTCATAGTGAAGCTGTTCAAAGAGGCTGTTCATAGTGAGGCTGTTCATAGTGAAGCTGTTCATAGTGAGGCTGTTCATAGTGAGGCTGTTCATAGTGAAGCTGCTCATAGTGAGGCTGTTCATAGTGAGTCTGTTCTGAGTGAGGCTGTTCATAGTGAGGCTGTTCATAGTGAGGCTGTTCATAGTGAATCTCATAGTGAGGCTGTTCATAGTGAGGCTGTTCATAGTGAATCTCATAGTGAGGCTGTTCATAGTGAGGCTGTTCATAGTGAGGCTGTTCATAGTGAGGCTGTTCATAGTGAAGCTGTCCATAGTGAAGCTGTTCATAGTGAGGCTGTTCATAGTGAAGCTGTTCATAGTGAAGCTGTTCATAGTGAGGCTGTTCATAGTGAGGCTGTTCATAGTGAAGCTGTTCATAGTGAGGCTGTTCATAGTGAGGCTGTTCATAGTGAGGCTGTTCATAGTGAGGCTGTTCATAGTGAGGCTGTTCATAGTGAGGCTGTTCATAGTGAGGCTGTTCATAGTGAGGCTGTCCATAGTGAGGCTGTCCATAGTGAGGCTGTTCATAGTGAAGCTGTTCATAGTGAGGCTGTTCATAGTGAAGCTGTTCATAGAGGATGTTCATAGTGAGGCTGTTCATAGTGAAGCTGTTCATAGAGGCTGTCCATAGTGAGGCTGTTCATAGTGAAGCTGTTCATAGTGAGGCTGTTCATAGTGAAGCTGTTCATAGAGGCTGTTCATAGTGAGGCTGTTCATAGTGAAGCTGTTCATAGAGGCTGTTCATAGTGAGGCTGTTCATAGTGAGGCTGTTCATAGTGAAGCTGTTCATAGTTTGGCTGTTCATAGTGAATCTCATAGTGCCTCCACTGTACCACCACCACTCCACCTCTTCCCCAGCAGACATACAGGGACTCACACTCCACCTTTGACCCCTTGTAGATTTGTCCAAACCCACATGGACCAGCCTCTCTCCAGAACCAGTCCAAACCTTCCCTAAAGGACCCAGCGGAGATTCATTTGGATTCCCAAAGCACAGAGTAGGCACACAGCATATTGTTATCTGGTGTCTTAAAGGTTTGGACATTGTTTATTGTTGCTGAGTTCAACACAACTGATATACAGTGAAGATCAGAACACTTGTCATGGAATATAGTTCAGTAATATTTATCATGAAACCATTTTGACAATCTAACTCCTATGACCTCAACACTGATGAGTTTTCTTCATGTTGAGTTACTAAGAAACATCTCAATTAATTACAGCTTTAGTTTCATCATCCGGCTCATAGATGTTGTCTTAATCAGGTGTATTTGTAATAAAATGGAATGTAGGAAAATTACAATTTTTATAAAAAAATAAAATAAAATGTACAACATAATTTTCATCTATTATTGAATTGTCAATTAGGCACCAGCTAAAAAAATATTTCCAAGAAAATAATTTAAAACACATTTAATTTTGAGCATTACAGTAAATAACATCCAATTTAAAACTAATTTGCAAAACAATGAGAAATCTTCGACACCCGTTGTTTTATTTCAAAGAATCAGTTTCCATAGTAACATACAATTTGTCTCCGTCAAAATATTTGCAGTGGGGCATACAGGTAGGAAGGTGTCAGCCAGATATTAATTCTATAACACACAATAACCACGTGAAATGTTGAGTGGCTTCCAGGAAGTGCACTGTGACACGTACACAACTTCTCCGACATGGCAGCAACATTAGCATCGGTCATTACTGTTAGACAGACAGTGGTATGCACAGGCTCATATTGGCCCTGTGTGGTTAGCTACCTGTATGACAGGCTTGTTGGGGACAGGAGAAACAGCTGTCTTGGCCTGTGAGCTTTAGTAATTAGGCCTGTCATCTCTCTGGTCCCCCTTCAGCCGCGCTCCTCAGCCCCACACTAGGCCCGCTCCACAAAATGCTAATATTTTGCTTTCATTGTCACATTCACCTTGACACGGATATTGCCTGGTAGCATAACTGGATGAGATGCCTGTGAATGTGCATTGTTCCTTCTAATAAACCTGCTTCCTGTGTAGCTGGAGGCACCAGCAGCCATCAGATAACGTCTCCTCTAGTGTCATCAATCACCTGCTCTGACAGACGGCCTTCCACTCCAGGTTTTTTTTTACATCCAGGAACATGCTTAATTATTTGTACTGTAATTAGTTGGGAAAATGTCAGGAAATGTCAGCTGTGTGTAGCTGTGGAAGGGCTCTGCTTGAAAGCTGCAATGACTGAAGTGTCATTAGTGTCACATAACTAGACAGGATTCAGCTGGAGAGGGGACCGGGCTTCTTACAACCTAATCACTGTGGGTTACAGGCTGGTTACAGCCTGGTTCAGTGACAGAGCCTGCTTTTAGAGGCTGGTTCAGCGTTACAGGCTGGTTATGTTACAGCCTGGTTCAGTGATATAGCCTGCTTTTAGAGGCTGGTTCCGCGTTACAGGCTGGTTCAGATATAGGCTGGTTACAAAGGCTAGTTCAGTTGCAGGCTGGCTATAGAGGCTAGTTCAGTTGCAGGCTGGTTATAGAGGCTAGTTCAGTTACAGGCTGGTTATAGAGGCTAGTTCAGTTGCAGGCTGGTTATAGAGGCTAGTTCAGTTACAGGCTGGTTATAGAGTCTAATTCAGTTACAGGCTGGTGATAGAGGCTACTTCAGTTACAGGCTGGTGATAGAGGCTAGTTCAGTTACAGGCTGGTTATAGAGGCTAGTTCAGTTACAGGCTGGTTATAGAGGCTAGTTCAGTTGCAGGCTGGTTATAGAGGCTAGTTCAGTTACAGGCTGGTTATAGAGGCTAGTTCAGTTGCAGGCTGGTTTAATTACAGACTGGTTATAGAGGCTGGTTCAGTTGCAGGCTGGTTATAGAGGCTAGTTCAGTTGCAGGCTGGTTTAGTTACAGACTGGTATTAAAGTTTGGCTATAGAGGATGTTTTAGTGTAACAGCTTGGTTTAGTTACAGGCTGGTTCACTTACAGGTGGTTTTAGAGACTGGTTTTAGAGGCTGATGTTAGCTAGCATGATTGCCATCGTATTAGCAACAGCAGCATTATCCTCCATGTCTTGTCCCCTCCTCTTTCCTCCCAGCAGCATTATCCTCCATGTCTTGTCCCCTCCTCTTTCCTCCCAGCAGCATTATCTTCCATGTCTTGTTCCCCTCCTCTTTCCTCCCAGCAGCATTATCATCTGTGTCTTGTCCCCTCCTCTTTCCTCCCAGCAGCATTATCCTCCATGTCTTGTTCCCTCCTCTTTCCTCCCAGCAGCATTATCATCCATGACTTGTTCCCTCCTCTTTCCTCCCAGCAGCATTATCCTCCATGTCATGTTCCCCTCCTCTTTCCTCCCAGCAGCATTATCCTCCATGTCTTGTTCCCTCCTCTTTCCACCCAGCAGCATTATCCTCCATGTCTTGTTCCCCTCCTCTTTCCACCCAGCAGCATTATCATCCATGTCTTGTTCCCTCCTCTTTCCTCCCAGCAGCATTATCCTCCATGTCTTGTTCCCTCCTCTTTCCACCCAGCAGCATTATCCTCAATGTCATGTTCCCCTCCTCTTTCCTCCCAGCAGCATTATCATCCATGTCTTGTTCCCTCCTCTTTCCTCCCAGCAGCATTATCCTCCATGTCATGTTCCCCTCCTCTTTCCTCCCAGCAGCATTATCCTCCATGTCTTGTTCCCCTCCTCTTTCCTCCCAGCAGCATTATCCTGCATGTCTTGTTCCCTCCTCTTTCCTCCCAGCAGCATTATCCTCCATGTCTTGTTCCCTCCTCTTTCCTCCCAGCAGCATTATCCTCCATGTCATGTTCCCCTCCTCTTTCCTCCCAGCAGCATTATCCTCCATGTCTTGTTCCCCTCCTCTTTCCTCCCAGCAGCATTATCCTGCATGTCTTGTTCCCTCCTCTTTCCTCCCAGCAGCATTATCCTCCATGTCTTGTTCCCTCCTCTTTCCTCCCAGCAGCATTATCTTCCATGTCTTTTCAATACAATGAATAACAAGTCAAGTTGCTGACTGAAAAGGTAAGGAGAATCCTTATTCAGCCATGAGCAGGTTTCTAGCTGAATCCATTTGTCCTCCTCCTTGCTGAACCTCATCATGTCATTATCAACATTAAAGCATTGTTTTTGCACCACTAGTGGACATGGATATTAAATAGCCAAACATATTACATGTCCGTTAGTTGTTGCATTCAGCTGTTAGCGACGGTGAAATACCTCCTCTAGTGTTTATATGACTACTGATCCTGCAATAGGTACAGACAGGAAGCCTGCTGATCCTGTAATAGGTACAGACAGGAAGCCTACTGATCCTGTAATAGGTACAGACAGGAAGCCTACTGATCCTGTAATAGGTACAGACAGGAAGCCTACTGATCCTGTAATAGGTACAGACAGGAAGCCTACTGATCCTGTAATAGGTACAGACAGGAAGCCTACTGATCCTGTAATAGGTACAGACAGGAAGCCTACTGATCCTGTAATAGGTACAGACAGGAAGCCTACTGATCCTGTAATAGGTACAGACAGGAAGCCTACTGATCCTGTAATAGGTACAGACAGGAAGCCTGCTGATCCTGTAATAGGTACAGACAGGAAGCCTGCTGATCCTGTAATAGGTACAGACAGGAAGCCTGCTGATCCTGTAATAGGTACAGACAGGAAGCCTGCTGATCCTGTAATAGGTACAGACAGGAAGCCTACTGATCCTGTAATAGGTACAGACAGGAAGCCTACTGATCCTGTAATAGGTACAGACAGGAAGCCTGCTGATCCTGTAATAGGTACAGACAGGAAGCCTGCTGATCCTGTAATAGGTACAGACAGGAAGCCTGCTGATCCTGTAATAGGTACAGACAGGAAGCCTGCTGATCCTGTAATAGGTACAGACAGGAAGCCTGCTGATCCTGTAATAGGTACAGACAGGAAGCCTGCTGATCCTGTAATAGGTACAGACAGGAAGCCTGCTGATCCTGTAATAGGTACAGACAGGAAGCCTGCTGATCCTGTAATAGGTACAGACAGGAAGCCTACTGATCCTGTAATAGGTACAGACAGGAAGCCTACTGATCCTGTAATAGGTACAGACAGGAAGCCTACTGATCCTGTAATAGGTACAGACAGGAAGCCTACTGATCCTGTAATAGGTACAGACAGGAAGCCTACTGATCCTGTAATAGGTACAGACAGGAAGCCTACTGATCCTGTAATAGGTACAGACAGGAAGCCTACTGATCCTGTAATAGGTACAGACAGGAAGCCTGCTGATCCTGTAATAGGTACAGACAGGAAGCCTGCTGATCCTGTAATAGGTACAGACAGGAAGCCTGCTGATCCTGTAATAGGTACAGACAGGAAGCCTGCTGATCCTGTAATAGGTACAGACAGGAAGCCTACTGATCCTGTAATAGGTACAGACAGGAAGCCTACTGATCCTGTAATAGGTACAGACAGGAAGCCTGCTGATCCTGTAATAGGTACAGACAGGAAGCCTGCTGATCCTGTAATAGGTACAGACAGGAAGCCTGCTGATCCTGTAATAGGTACAGACAGGAAGCCTGCTGATCCTGTAATAGGTACAGACAGGAAGCCTGCTGATCCTGTAATAGGTACAGACAGGAAGCCTGCTGATCCTGTAATAGGTACAGACAGGAAGCCTGCTGATCCTGTAATAGGTACAGACAGGAAGCCTGCTGATCCTGTAATAGGTACAGACAGGAAGCCTGCTGATCCTGTAATAGGTACAGACAGGAAGCCTGCTGATCCTGTAATAGGTACAGACAGGAAGCCTGCTGATCCTGTAATAGGTACAGACAGGAAGCCTGCTGATCCTGTAATAGGTACAGACAGGAAGCCTGCTGATCCTGTAATAGGTACAGACAGGAAGCCTGCATTTCCATCCAACACCAAGATCGTTTACAATTGTTTGAATAAATCCAGCAGGAATATCTTTTGTTTGGGAAACAATCAGTGTCATTATGAGGTTCCTGGAGGGTTCACTGGTCATTCCTCTTCCAAGGGAAGACTGTGTGGGAGAAAGGGGGAGGAGGGGTGAGGACACTGGCGCAGCACACCCCCCCGCAGAGCTTTACCCCCCCTCCCCTCCTCCCCCTCAAAAAAATGTTGGACCACCCAGATAGCATACGAACATGTCATAAGCCATGCAATAAATGTTTAGAATGACAGGAAATGTTCTTTAAAACTGAGGGGGGGGCTGGCTGCGTGAAATTGCGCTCTGCCACTGGGTGAGGATGGGGGAGGACGAAGCGGCAGGGGGCACAGGAGAGGTTGGGGGGAGCAGGGCACAGCTATACCTGGCCCACGGACAGACTCTACTGATGGTCATCCAACAACTCCTTAATTAGCCAGCAATCTGGCAGTGGAACACGTTGCTGTGATGTGGCAGGCCCGGTTAGATATGCTGCCAGATGCAGAGCCACCTTCAACATGTCATTCCATTGTCTAGCAGGGGACACAGAGCCTCCTCCACCAGGCAGGGAACAGAGGAGGGGGACAGGAGCGCCAGGCAGTAACAACATGGGGACGTCTTGGCTGGTTCTCCATGACTGCTCCAGCTGAGACAGGACAGTAGAGGTGACCCCTAGTGACCTTGACCTTCAGAGAGCAGACTGGATGGATTAACACTATACCGTTATAGCCTCTACAGTAGACTGACTGTGAAGGAGAATAGCCTCTACAGTAGACTGACTGTGAAGGAAAATATAATAGTGACTATTGGAGAGACCATTCAGTGGAACACTATACCGTTATAGCCTCTACAGTAGACTGACTGTGAAGGAGAATAGCCTCTACAGTAGACTGACTGTGAAGGAGAATAGCCTCTACAGTAGACTGACTGTGAAGGAGAATAGCCTCTACAGTAGACTGACTGTGAAGGACAATAGCCTCTACAGTAGACTGACTGTGAAGGAGAATAGCCTCTACAGTAGACTGACTGTGAAGGAGAATATAATAGTGACTATTGGAGGGATCATTCAGTGGAACACTATACCATTATAGCCTCTACAGGAGACTGACTGTGAAGGACAATAGCCTCTACAGTAGACTGACTGTGACGGAGAATATAATAGTGACTATTGGAGAGACCATTCAGTGGAACACTATACCGTTATAGCCTCTACAGTAGACTGACTGTGAAGGACAATAGCCTCTACAGTAGACTCACTGTGAAGGAGAATATAATAGTGACTATTGGAGAGACCATTCAGTGGAACACTATACCGTTATAGCCTCTACAGTAGACTGACTGTGAAGGAGAATATAATAGTGACTCTATTGGAGGGATCATTCAGTGGAACACTATACCGTTATAGCCTCTACAGTAGACTGACTGTGAAGGACAATAGCCTCTACAGTAGACTGACTGTGAAGGACAATAGCCTCTACAGTAGACTCACTGTGAAGGAGAATATAATAGTGACTCTATTGGAGAGATCATTCAGTGGACCACTATACCGTTATAGCCTCTACAGTAGACTGACTGTGAAGGAGAATCTAATAGTGACTATTGGAGGGATCATTCAGTGGAACACTATACCGTTATAGCCTCTACAGTAGACTGACTGTGAAGGACAATAGCCTCTACAGTAGACTGACTGGGAAGTACAATAGCCTCTACAGTAGACTTACTGTGAAGGAGAATATAATAGTGACTATTGGAGAGACCATTCAGTGGAACACTATACCGTTATAGCCTCTACAGTAGACTGACTGTGAAAGACATTAGCCTCTACAGTAGACTGACTGTGAAGGAGAATATAATAGTGACTCTATTGGAGGGATCATTCAGTGGAACACTATCACGTTATAGCCTCTACAGTAGACTGCCTGTGAAGGACAATAGCCTCTACAGTAGACTGACTGTGAAGGACAATAGCCTCTACAGTAGACTCACTGTGAAGGAGAATATAATAGTGACTATTGGAGAGACCATTCAGTGGAACACTATACCGTTATAGCCTCTACAGTAGACTGACTGTGAAGGACAATAGCCTCTACAGTAGACTCACTGTGAAGGAGAATATAATAGTGACTATTGGAGAGACCATTCAGTGGAACACTATACCGTTATAGCCTCTACAGTAGACTGCCTGTGAAGGACAATAGCCTCTACAGTAGACTGACTGTGAAGGAGAATAGCCTCTACAGTAGATTGACTGTGAAGGAGAATAGCCTCTACAGTAGACTGACTGTGAAGGAGAATATAATAGTGACTCTATTGGAGAGACCATTCAGTGGAACACTATACCGTTATAGCCTCTACAGTAGACTGACTGTGAAGGACAATAGCCTCTACAGTAGACTGACTGTGAAGGAGAATAGCCTCTACAGTAGACTGACTGTGAAGGAGAATATAATAGTGACTCTATTGGAGAGACCATTCAGTGGAACACTATACCGTTATAGCCTCTACAGTAGACTGACTGTGAAGGAGAATAGCCTCTACAGTAGACTCACTGTGAAGGAGAATATAATAGTGACTCTATTGGAGAGACCATTTAGTGGAACACTGTCACTGCACTGTTGGAGCTAGAAACACAAGCATTTTCGCTGCACTGGTGATAACATCTGCTAAACATGTGTATGTGACCAATAACAATGTATTTGATTACTACCATTCATGATCATTGATCAAATGGGTTATTGTAGGATTTGCCAACAAAGTTCTCCAGTGACAAATATACATTGGAATGTTTTAACTTGTTGAACATAAATGTGAATACTGTATAATCCAAATCATTGAAATATTTATGTCTCGAGATGATCAGTCTTCTTCTAGTGGCTCTACGGGTTATTCGGACCTCCATAAAGACAGAGGATTATTCATGGTAGAAGTATGTTGTTTACTAAATAACCCAATATCCACAAACAGCACAAGACATGTTTAGAAAAGGTCTCGGAACATCTCATGGTGCTCATCATCTGTTAGGATGACAGGTCTGGATTGGGAACCAATGGAAATGCATTTAAAGGGCTCAGTTTGGTGAGGATTCGTGAAGACATATTCTATGACATTAAATTAATCTGCGGTTCAATATGTAGTGCAAAGAGCTACAATATGATAAACTGTGTAAACATTTCCCAGAGCCTTCTATGATTCCTGACTTATAATAGTTTTATTTCCATAGATATAAATACATTCTGGATAGTTGAGGCCTCTGTGTATTTTTACAGGATTAGTATTATGACAGCGGCCCAACGTTGTGCTAATATTAGTACTGTGACAGCAACCCAACGTTGTGTTGGTATTAGTACTGTGACAGCAGTCCAACGTTGTGTTAATATTAGTACTGTGACAGCAGCCTAACGTTGTGTTAATATTAGTACTGTGACAGCAGTCCAACGTTGTGTTAATATTAGTACTGTAACAGCAGTCCAACGTTGTGTTAATATTAGTACTGTGACAGCAGCCCAACGTTGTGTTAATATTAGTACTGTGACAGCAGTCCAACGTTGTGTTAATATTAGTACTGTGACAACAGTCCAACGTTGTGTTAATATTAGTACTGTGACAGCAGTCCAACGTTGTGTTAATATTAGTACTGTGACAACAGTCCAACGTTGTGTTAATATTAGTACTGTGACAGCAGTCCAACGTTGTGTTAATATTAGTACTGTGACAGCAGTCCAACGTTGTGTTAATATTAGTACTGTGACAGCAGTCCAACGTTGTGTTAATATTAGTACTGTGACAGCAGTCCAACGTTGTGTTAATATTAGTACTGTGACAGCAGCCCAACGTTGTGTTAATATTAGTAATGTGACAGCAGCCCAACGTTGTGTTAATATTAGTACTGTGACAGCAGCCCAACGTTGTGGTAATATTAGTATTGTGACAGCAGTCCAACGTTGTGTTAATATTAGTACTGTGACAGCAGTCCAACGTTGTGTTAATATTAGTACTGTGACAGCAGTCCAACGTTGTGTTAATATTAGTACTGTGACAGCAGTCCAACGTTGTGTTAATATTAGTACTGTGACAGCAGTCCAACGTTGTGTTAATATTAGTACTGTGACAGCAGTCCAACGTTGTGTTAATATTAGTACTGTGACAGTGTAACGGCTGTTGTCCTCCTCTTCCTCGGACGAGGAGAGGAGAGAAGGATCGGTGGACCAATACGCAGCAAGGTATGAGGACATAATGTAATTTATTGAAACACAAAGACGAATACGAAAACACTTGGAAAATTACAAAATAAGAAAACGACGTAGACGAAACCTGAACATGAACTTACATAACTACACGTAGAACTCACGGACAGGAACAGACTACATCAAACGAACGAACAGCCAAACAGTCCCGTATGGTACAGACATGGACGACACAGGAGACAATCACCCACAAACAAACAGTGAGAAACAACCTCCCTATGTATGTCTCTCAATCAGAGGAGAACGAAAACACCTGTCTCTGATTGAGAGCCATACAAGGTCAATTAACCCTTTAACCCAACATAGAAACACAACACATAGAAATGCCCACCCAGCTCACGCCCTGACCAACAAACACATACAAAACAAGAGAAAACAGGTCAGGAACGTGACATAACCCCCCCCTTAAGGTGCGAACGCCGGGCGCACCAGCACAAAGTCTAGGGGAGGGTCTGGGTGGGCATCTGACCACGGTGGTGGCTCAGGCTCCGGACGCTGTCCCCACACCACCATAGTCACTCCCCGCTTCTGTATCCCACTCCCAATGACCACCCTCCAACTAAACCCACCTAAATGAAGGGGCAGCACCGGGATAAGGGCCAGCACCGGGATAAGGGGCAGCACCGGGATAAGGGACGGCAGCTCCGGGCTGAGGGACTCCGGCAGGTCCTGGCTGAGGGACTCCGGCAGGTCCTGGCTGAGGGACTCCGGCAGGTCCTGGCTGAGGGACTCCGGCAGGTCCTGGCTGAGGGACTCCGGCAGGTCCTGGCTGAGGGACTCCGGCAGGTCCTGGCTGAGGGACTCCGGCAGGTCCTGGCTGAGGGACTCCGGCAGGTCCTGGCTGAGGGACTCCGGCAGGTCCTGGCTGAGGGACTCCGGCAGGTCCTGGCTGAGGGATTCTGGCAGGTCCTGGCTGGACGGCTCTGGCAGGTCCTGGCTGGACGGCTCTGGCAGGTCCTGGCTGGACGGCTCTGGCAGGTCCTGGCTGGACGGCTCTGGCAGGTCCTGGCTGGACGGCTCTGGCTGGTCCTGGCTGGACGGCTCTGGCTGGTCCTGGCTGGACGGCTCTGGCTGGTCCTGGCTGGACGACGGCTCAGTCCAGACGAGCAGTTCATGCGGCGTTGGGCAGACTGGCAGTTCAGGCGCCGCTGGGCAGACGGGCAGTTCAGGCGCCGCTGGGCAGACGGGCACACCTGTAGGGAGGAGACGGAGAGACAGCCTGGTGCGTGGTATAGGCACTGGCTGCGCTGGAGAGGAGGAAAGCTCTGACAGCGCTGGACAGGTGGGAGCAGCTGGAGAGAGAACCCGGAGAGACAGCCTGGTGCGGGGGGCTGCCACCGGTGGACTGGTACTTGGAGGTGGCACCGGGTATACCGGACCGTGAAGGAGGACACGTGCTCTTGAGCACCGAGCCTGCCCAACCTTACCAGGTTGAATGGTCCCCGTAGCCCTGCCAGTGCGGCGAGGTGGAATAACCCGCACTGGGCTATGCAGGCGAACCGGGGACACCACCTGTAAGGCTGGTGCCATGTACGCCGGCCCGAGGAGACGTACTGGAGGCCAGATACGTTGGGCCGGCTTCATGACATCCGGCTCGATGCCCAACCTAGCCCTCCCAGTGCGGCAAGGTGGAATAGCCCGCACTGGGCTAAGCACGCGTACTGGGGACACCGTGCGCTTTACCGCATAACACGGTGTCTGACCAGTACGACGCCCTCTCACTCCACGGTAAGCACGGGGAGTGGGCTCAGGTATCCTACCCGGCTTTGCCACACTCCTCGTGTGCCCCCCCCCCAAGAAATGTTTGGGTCTGACTCTCGGGCTCCCAACCGCGTCGCCGCGCTGCCTCCTCATACCAGCGCCTCTCTGCCTTCGCTGCCTCCAGCTCCGCCTTGGGACGGCGATATTCCCCTGGCTGAGCCCAGGGTCCTTTGCCGTCCAGGATCTCCTCCCAAGTCCAGGAGTCCTGGCTGCTCTGTTGAGCTCTCCCCTGCCGCTTGGTCCTAGTTTGGTGGGTGATTCTGTTACGGCTGTTGTCCTCCTCTTCCTCGGACGAGGAGAGGAGAGAAGGATCGGTGGACCAATACGCAGCAAGGTATGAGGACATAATGTAATTTATTGAAACACAAAGACGAATACGAAAACACTTGGAAAATTACAAAATAAGAAAACGACGTAGACGAAACCTGAACATGAACTTACATAACTACACGTAGAACTCACGGACAGGAACAGACTACATCAAACGAACGAACAGCCAAACAGTCCCGTATGGTACAGACATGGACGACACAGGAGACAATCACCCACAAACAAACAGTGAGAAACAACCTCCCTATGTATGTCTCTCAATCAGAGGAGAACGAAAACACCTGTCTCTGATTGAGAGCCATACAAGGTCAATTAACCCTTTAACCCAACATAGAAACACAACACATAGAAATGCCCACCCAGCTCACGCCCTGACCAATAAACACATACAAAACAAGAGAAAACAGGTCAGGAACGTGACAGACAGCAGTCCAACGTTGTGTTAATATTAGTACTGTGACAGCAGTCCAACGTTGTGTTAATATTAGTACTGTGACAGCAGTCCAACGTTGTGTTAATATTAGTACTGTGACAGCAGTCCAACGTTGTGTTAATATTAGTACTGTGACAACAGTCCAACGTTGTGTTAATATTAGTACTGTGACAGCAGTCCAACGTTGTGTTGGTATTAGTACTGTGACAACAGTCCAACGTTGTGTTAATATTAGTACTGTGACAGCAGCCCAACGTTGTGTTAATATTAGTACTGTGACAGCAGTCCAACGTTGTGTTAATATTAGTACTGTGACAGCAGCCCAACGTTGTGTTAATATTAGTACTGTGACAGCAGTCCAACGTTGTGTTAATATTAGTACTGTGACAACAGTCCAACGTTGTGTTAATATTAGTACTGTGACAGCAGCCCAACGTTGTGTTAATATTAGTACTGTGACAGCAGTCCAACGTTGTGTTAATATTAGTACTGTGACAGCAGTCCAACGTTGTGTTAATATTAGTACTGTGACAGCAGTCCAACGTTGTGTTAATATTAGTACTGTGACTACTATTGGTTATCACGAAATGGGGGAGAAAAATGACAGAAAGATATATAATAAATAAATAAATTATATCAATCAATACATCAAAACATCAATAACTTCAGTAAAGCCTCCACCTAATGAGGTCTGACTGTGGACATTTAGCTTCAGTAAAGCTTTCACTTAATGAGGTCTGACTGTGGACATTTAACTTCAGTATAGCCTTCACTTCATGAGGTCTGACTGTGGACATTTAACTTCAGTAAAGCCTTCACTTCATGAGGTCTGACTGTGGACATTTAGCTTCAGTATAGCCTTCACTTCATGAGGTCTGACTGTGGACATTTAACTTCAGTAAAGCCTTCACTTCATGAGGTCTGACTGTGGACATTTAGCTTCAGTAAAGCCTCCACTTAATGAGGTCTGACTGTGGACATTTAGCTTCAGCAAAGCCTCCCTTTAATGAGGTCTGATTGTGGACATTTAACTTCAGTAAAGCCTTCTTCATGAGGTCTGACTGTGGACATTTAACTTCAGTAAAGCGTTCACTTCATGAGGTCTGACTGTGGACATTTAACTTCAGCAACGCCTTCTTCATGAGGTCTGACTGTGGACATTTAACTTCAGTAAAGCCTTCCCTTCATGATGTCTGACTGAGGACATTAAACTTCAGTAAAGACTCCACTTCATGAGGTCTGACTGTGGACATTTAACTTCAGTAAAGCCTCCACTTCATGAGGTCTGACTGTGGACATTTAGCTTCAGTAAAGCCTTCACTTCATGAGGTCTGACTGTGGACATTTAGCTTCAGTATAGCCTTCACTTCATGAGGTCTGACTGTGGACATTTAACTTCAGTATAGCCTTCACTTCATGAGGTCTGACTGTGGACATTTAACTTCAGTAAAGCCTTCACTTCATGAGGTCTGACTGTGGACATTTGGCTTCAGCAAAGCCTCCATTTAATGAGGTCTGACTGTGGACATTTAACTTCAGTAAAGCCTTCTTCATGAGGTCTGACTGTGGACATTTAACTTCAGTAAAGCGTTCACTTCATGAGGTCTGACTGAGGACATTTTTAACTTCAGTAAAGCCTTCACTTCATGAGGTCTGACTGTGAACATATGGCTTCAGCAGAGCCTCCATTTAATGAGGTCTGACTGTGGACATTTAACTTCAGCAACGCCTTCTTCATGAGGTCTGACTGTGGACATTTAACTT
>NW_024060713.1:0-21612 GCF_016432855.1 Salvelinus namaycush | reverse complement strand
TCTTTGGGTTCAGTATATTATTCTATCTAAAACAATGACATTTATGTAAAGTTTTACCCAACGATATTTTGACTTACATTTGCTTTGCCTATCACAGAGGGCAGCAGCCCGCATGTCACAGAGGCGGATGGTCCCCTTGCTGCTACTGTACACAATACATTACACTGGTGTGGATGGCACTCTGCAGCTGTGATGACTTCTGTCAGCTCCTCCATATTGGCAGGCTTTATATCTACAATGTCGGGGGGGGGGGGGGGGGTGGGGGGGGGGGGGGGGGGGGGGGGCACGATCAAGGATCAACACCACCAAGACATGGCAAGGGCATAGACACAAACAGGTACACACACAAACGGGTACATACACACTCACAGGTAGACACAGGTAGACACACACTCACAGGTAGACACACATCACAGGTAGACACACACTCACAGGTAGACACACACTCACAGGTAGACACACACTCACAGGTAGACACACACTCACAGGTAGACACACACTCACAGGTAGACACACTCTCACAGGTAGACACACTCACAGGTAGACACACACTCACAGGTAGACACACACTCACAGGTAGACACACACTCACAGGTAGACACACACTCACAGGTAGACACACACTCACAGGTAGACACACACTCACAGGTAGACACACTCACAGGTAGACACACTCACAGGTAGACATACACTCACAGGTAGACACACTCACAGGTAGACACACACTCACAGGTAGACACACTCACAGGTAGACACACTCACAGGTAGACACACACTCACAGGTAGACACACTCACAGGTAGACACACACTCACAGGTAGACATACTCACAGGTACAAACACACACACAAATCTTGACATTTAAATTAAATGTTGTGTATTCTTTATGCTTAAAAAGGATACTAAAACTTCTATCTGTGATTTCTAAGTGCCAGAGGTTAACCCTGAGATCATCGGCTGAAAGGTATGTTTCATGATCACTATTTACAGAGATGGAATTGATGTGATATGTGTGTGCGTTAGCGAATATCCTCCGTGGGCTAGCCTCCACCATCCGGTCCATGGGCAGCAGCACAGGCACCTGGAACAAAGCATCCTTTATTATCAAGATAACGCTACCTTTAAAAACCATGCAGGTCGCTCATTTTCTGAACATGACAAATACATGGAGTAGTGAAGAAGGGGGGAGTTAGTTATCGCAATATTATACTTACTTATATATATATTTTTTCAAAATATATATTTTTTATTTTTCAAAATATATATTTTTTATTTTTCAAAATATATATTTTTCATATATATTTTTCAAAATATATATTTTGAGTCAAAGTATCGATATATAATATTGCGAGATATATTATATTTATATATATACACACTTTATTTAGCTGGATAACGTTAGCGGGTGCTAGTTGGTTGTACATACGCCAGATATACTGGATTTTCATCCTATTGCTAGTTATCCATCTTCTATTTTAAAATAGTGAGCCAACATGTTTTCATAACTTTTATTTCCATGACTGATCAAAACTAATTTTCTCCTGCGCTCTCCTTTCCCTCTGTAGCAGACATACACTGAGTGGACAAAACATTAAGAACACCTGCTCTCTCCTTTCCCTCTGTAGCAGACGTACACTGAGTGGACAAAACATTAAGAACACCTGCTCTCTCCTTTCCCTCTGTAGCAGACATACACTGAGTGGACAAAACATTAAGAACACCTGCTCTCTCCTTTCCCTCTGTAGCAGACATACACTGAGTGGACAAAACATTAAGAACACCTGCTCTCTCCTTTTCCTCTGTAGCAGACATACACTGAGTGGACAAAACATTAAGAACACCTGCTCTCTCCTTTCCCTCTGTAGCAGACATACACTGAGTGGACAAAACATTAACAACACCTGCTCTTTCCATGACAGACTGACCAGGTGAATCCAGGTGAAAGCTATGATCCCTTATTGATGTAACTTGTTAACTCCACTTCAAATCAGTGTAGATGATGGGGAGGAGACAGGTTAAACAAGGATTTTTAAGCCTTGAGACATGGATTGTGCATATGTGCCATTCAGAGGGTGAATGGGCAAGACAAAATATTTAAGTGCCTTTGAACGACGTATGGCCGTAGGTGCCAGGCGCACTGGTTTGGGTCAAGAACTGCAACGCTGCTGGGTTTTTCACGCTCAACAGTTTCCCGTGTTACTATGGGGTTGTCTGATTTGCTGTTCATTACTAGTCTTGTTGGCAGAGGAAAAGTAAGTGGATAGTTCTAGCCTCTTCAAAGTGGGCAGAAATATGATTTAATGTTCCATATTTTTGGGGCGTCAATAATTTAGCAACCCACCTCTGGTAATAATTTAGCAACAGTGGATATTTATTAAAATATATATTTAAAAGATGAATTAAACTATGGGATCACAGTTCGGTCCGTGTTGGGTTCGGGCTGTGGCAAGGAGCCACCGCGGTGTGAGTGCTTTCTGAAGGAACTGGATATTATACACTTTTAAATGATTTTTGTTTTTTTTTACTAACAAATATCAATAATATGTCAATCATATATCAGGTAATCAATCATATGCGAGATGGATCAGAAGGGATGACATAATCACTGTTTAAAAAAGGCACGGACACACTGGTGGTGTTTGCCGGCCAAGAGTACTTGGCACCTCTGAACAGAGTGCCGGACGTAATTTGCGAACCGAGTGCAAACTGATTCCACTTGTCCAAACTTGTGAAAATGTCAGCAGTCAGAACGGCCAACGGCGGGCGGTTCCTAAAACACACTGCGTCTAACGAACGGAGAACGAACGGCGGGCGGTTCCTAAAACACACTGCGTCTAACGAACGGAGAACGAACCGCGGGCGGTTCCTAAAACACACTGCGTCTAACGAACGGAGAACGAACGGCGGGCGGTTCCTAAAACACACTGCGTCTAACGAACGGAGAACGAACGGCGGGCGGTTCCTAAAACACACTGCGTCTAACGAACGGAGAACGAACGGCGGGCGTTCCTAAAACTACACTGCGTCTAACGAACGGAGAACGAACGGCGGGCGGTTCCTAAAACACACTGCGTCTAACGAACGGAGAACGAACGGCGGGCGGTTCCTAAAACACACTGCGTCTAACGAACGGAGAACGAACGGCGGGCGGTTCCTAAAACTACACTGCATCTAACGAACGGAGAACGAACGGCGGGCGGTTCCTAAAACACACTGCGTCTAACGAACGGAGAACAAACGGCGGGCGGTTCCTAAAACACACTGCGTCTAACGAACGGAGAACGAACGGCGGGCGGTTCCTAAAACACACTGCGTCTAACGAACGGAGAACGAACGGCGGGCGGTTCCTAAAACACACTGCGTCTAACGAACGGAGAACGAACGGCGGGCGGTTCCTAAAACACACTGCGTCTAACGAACGGAGAACGAACGGCGGGCGGTTCCTAAAACACACTGCGTCTAACGAACGGAGAACGAACGGCGGGCGGTTCCTAAAACACACTGCGTCTAACGAACGGAGAACGAACGGCGGGCGGTTCCTAAAACACACTGCG
The DNA here is from genome assembly GCF_016432855.1 of Salvelinus namaycush. Taxonomy (NCBI): domain Eukaryota; kingdom Metazoa; phylum Chordata; class Actinopteri; order Salmoniformes; family Salmonidae; genus Salvelinus; species Salvelinus namaycush. The sequence goes on along the minus strand of NW_024060713.1, from coordinate 18,059 downwards.
TCTAACAAACGGAGAACGAACGGCGGGTTAATATCAGACCGTGAATTTTCTCCCTCACATTTTCACTCCAAATACTTTACGCGTTTTTAAAAAGAAATTCCCTGAACGGGATCATTCAAAACTATAATCAGGTAAAACGGTGATGAACAAGATGAGTCGTACCCGTAACGACGTGATTCTAAAAGGATCTCTCAGTCTTCCATCCTCGTCTTTCAAGTTGTAGCCTTCTGCTCTTTTGTCCCGTTGGCTGATTTTCCACAGCTTGATGGTCTTGTCTGGGTTGTGAAAAAAGCCAACGTCAGTGTTCGCACAGATTTACAGTCACCTTGGCCTTCCGTCTGTAGAAAGACTTCAGAGGAAAGGGGTTAAAGCTACATTTACAGTTCAACATTCAGTGCATTTCCTTGGAACGTCTGTGGCGCTGAAAAGCATCATCACCTTGACCTAATGGAATCAGAAATATGAACGAGAGCACCGCGACTTACCGTTTGTTGAGAGCAGAGAGTGCGCAGCGTTTTGTTGGGGTAACCATCTTATTTTGTTGATTTTCTCCTCGATTTCTAAGCTTTTCAAATAGTCAAACTCGGGTTCGTGGCTCTGGAAAGTGCTGTACACATTGTATTCTCCTCTGGAATGAGGACGGTTTTTACTCTGAAAGAAATAAACCAGCTCATTATTAGTACGACTATATTTTACAACCACCACAATGCACTTAAAAAAAAAAAAAAAATAGGATTTTGTACATTATGCTACATTAAAAGGTGAATCCGACTAATGTTGTTTTCAAGGTGCGATTTAGTCTTAAACGTCGTTGTTCCCCCGATTGATTTATGGTTGTTTGATAGTTAACTGACCTCTTGTTCCCGTTGGAATATGACGACCCGACCTCCTTTGTCTCCTGTTGCTAGTAGATCTCCAGAATAGTTAAACTCAACCGTTGAGATTATGTCGGCTGAGAGACAACAACAAAAAGGTCATGAGTGAGTAACATTTCACGTAGGCTGTTTTTTGATAAATAAACCTGAACTTAAGACACACAGTAACACGGGTTGGGTCTACGTCACAAAACAAAAACATGATCAATATCATTGATGACCAGTCTGACGTGGCAGTGGGCTTTTCAATCATATTATAAAGAGCGGGGCCTAATGAACATTCCCCACTCAGTACAGGCCTGAACCCCATCAACAACACTAGCAGCTCACTGGGGGAATAATGACAACACAACCCACTGTAACAACACTAACAGCTCACTGGGGGAATAATTACAACACAACCCACTGCAACAACACTAACAGCTCACTGGGGGAATAATTACAACACAACCCACTGCAACAACACTAACAGCTCACTGGGGGAATAATTACAACACAACCCACTGCAACAACACTAACAGCTCACTGGGGGAATAATTACAACACAACCCACTGTAACAACACTAGCAGCTCACTGGGGAATAATGACAACACAACCCACTGCAACAACACTAACAGCTCACTGGGGGAATAATGACAACACAAAACAACCAAATCAAATCAAATGTATTCATAAAGCCCTTCTTACATCAGCTGATATCTCAAAGTGCTGTACAGAAACCCAGCCTAAAACCCCAAACAGCAAGCAATGCAGCTGTATAAGCACGGTGGCTAGGAAAAACTACCTAGAAAGGCCAGAACCTAGGAAGAAACCTAGAGAAGAACCAGGCTGTGAGGGGTGGCCAGTCGTCTTCTGGCTGTGTCGGGTGGAGAACCCACGGCAACAACACTAGCAGCTCAGTGGGAGACTTGGCCTCACAGCAAGACAAAACAAACCATGAGCCATGCTAGTCTCCTGATAAATACGTAATATGCTCGATACAGGAAGTAGGCTAGCGAGGCTATAAATTACTCTCTGAAGTCCACTGCCAAAGATGTTCAGCCTTCCTCTTGGCCACAGTAGCAACATTTTTCTTCTTTTAAAAGCTAATTTCCTGTAATTCTACACATTTTGCCATGGCTTATGCTGTCAGAGTGTCTGTAGTTTTTTTTTGTGGTTGTTAGTTCTCAAAGATGATCTTAAAATATAAAGTGCCTTTGAAAAGTATTCAGTCCCCTTGACTTTTTACACATTTCATTACATTACAGCCATATTCTAAAATGGATTAAATAAAACATTTATCAGCAGCAATCTACACAGAAAACATTTTTGCAAAAAAAACATTTGTGTTTACATAAATATTCAGACCCTATACTCAGTACTTTGTTGAAGCGCCTTTGGCAGTGATTACAGCCTTGAGTCTTCTTGGTTATGACGCTACAAGCTTGGCACACATCTATTTGGAGAGTCTCTCTCATTCTTCTCTGCAGATCCTATCAGTCTGTCTGGTGGGATGGGGAGCGTTGCTATACAGCTATTTTTAGGTCTCTCCAGAGATGTTCGATCGGGTTCAAGTGCGGGCTCTGTCTGGGCAACTTAAGAACATTCAGAATCTTGTCCCGAAGCCACACCTGCATTGTCTTGGCTGTGTGCTTAGGGTCTTTGACCTGTTGGAAGGTGAACCTTTATCCCAGTATGAGGTCCTGAGCAGATTTTCATCAAGGATCTCTCTGTATTTTGTTCCATTCATATTTCCCTTGATCCTGACTAGTCTCCCAGTCCCTGCTGCTGAAAATCATCCCCACAGCATTTTTTACATTTTTTAACTTTTTTTTTTAACACATTTGCAAAAATGTCTAAAAACCTGTTTTTTGCTTCATCATTATGGAGTATTGTGTGTGGATTGATTTTTTTATTTTTTTATTTAATCAATTTTAGAGTAAGGCTGTAAAGTAATTTTTTTGGTAAAAAGTCAAGGGGTCTGAATACTTTTCGAATGCCCCGTATATACATAAGAGTGTACAAAACATTAGGAACACCTTCCTAATATTGAGTTGCACCCTCTTTTGCCCTCAGAACAGCCAGAATTTGTGGGCATGGACTACAAGGTGTCAAAGCGTTCCACAGGGATTCTGGCCCATGTTGAGTCCAATGCTTCCCACAGTTGTATCAAGTTAGCTGGATGTCCTTTGGGTGGTGGATCATTCTTGATACACACAGGAAACTGTTGAGTGTGAAAAACAGCAGCGTTGCAGTTCTTGACACAAACCAGTGAGCCTGGCACCTACTACCACACCCCGTTCAAAGGCATCTTTTGTCTTGCCCAGTCACCCTTTGAATGGCACACATACACAATCCATGTCTCAATTGCCTTCAGGCTTATTAAAAATCCTTCTTTATCCTGACAAGCTAAAATGTTCGCCACCGCGGCCAGCCACCCACCGCGGCCAGCCACCCACCGCGGCCAGCCACCCACCGCGGCCAGCCACCCACCGCGGCCAGCCACCGCTAATGACTATAAGGGAAACACTGGTGTGTGTGTGCGGGCGCATGTCTACACTTTGTGAAGCCGTTAGTGATGATGCTAATGATGGAAAAGCTTTTCCCAAAAACCTTCTCAATTAAAATGTTCATTATAAAGTAGCCTATGGGCTACCCGGCAAAATGATATCATGATTATTTGTATCAATACAGCGGCCAATTGTTTTGCAAACTCTGCAAATCACACGAGCGCTACAGAAACATCGCTAACCAAACAGTTCCTGGCTGGTGCACAGTGGAATTAAAGGGTGACTACATCTAAAAAATCTATTTCCTATATTTTTCCCCAGACCTGAAAAGTAGTCTCCTGATGTGGTTTAATCATCTCATTGTTGTTTGTTTATTTGTTTAAGTATGATTGATAGGGAAAAGCCAAAGAAAAACTAAATGGAGAAAACGGAAATCAGGCAAAACTTCTAAAATAAAAGGTGTGTGTGTATATATTTATTTATATGGCCTTAAAGCAGATACTGTATTCACAACACAGCTTTAACAATCAACAGCCAAGAGGTTCCAACCAAGATGACTTACTACAACTACTGGGTGGCGCAGCAAAACACCTGACCTACTACAGTCAATAAAAACACTCAAACTGTTCCAAAATGGCACAATTAAGGGTTGGGCGGTACGCAGATGTTCATACCGCTTCTGTATCGTCTCTGCTGTAACCAAGACGATTCATCTTCACATCCAGCCACTTAGCAAACCAAATGCATAGCTGGAGCCTTGAGCTGGATCATTTATTTAACATCCTAGATTTCTTATAATTATACTCAACTTAAAAATATATCTATTTATTTTTTCAAACAGTATTGAAAAAAATCATACCTTCTGTATTTCAAAATATACTGTTTATACCATATAGCCCAAGCCTAGAAACAATAAGTAATAACTACAAGCCTAGAAACAATAAGTAATAACTACAAGTCTAGAAACACAGTATTAACTCTCACTATTGGATGGCGCCCTAAAATGACAAAAAAGGAGCTGATCGTGGAGGACAGGAAACGGAGAGCTGAGCACGCCCCCATCCACATCCACGTGGCTGTAGTGGAGCGGGTCGACAGCTTTGAGATCCTCGGTGTCCACATCACTAAGGAATTATAATGGTCCACACACACACACCAACACAGACGTGAAGAAGGCCCGGCAACACCTCTTTCCCCTCAGGAGGTGAAAAATATTTGGCATGGGCCTTCAGATCATCAAAAAGTTTATACAGCTTCACTATTGAGAGAATCTTGACCGGCTGCCTCACCGCTTGGTATGGCAACTGCTTGGTATTTGATCGCAAGGAACCACAGAGGGTAGTGCATACAACCCAGTACATCCCTGGGGCAGAGCTCTCTGTAATCCACCCAGTACATCCCTGGGGCAGAGCTCTCTGTAATCCACCCAGTACATCCCTGGGGCAGAGCTCTCTGTAATCCACCCAGTACATCCCTGGGGCAGAGCTCTCTGTAATCCACCCAGTACATCCCTGGGGCAGAGCTCTCTGTAATCCACCCAGTACATCCCTGGGGCAGAGCTCTCTGTAATCCACCCAGTACATCCCTGGGGCAGAGCTCTCTGTAATCCACCCAGTACATCCCTGGGGCAGAGCTCTCTGTAATCCACCCAGTACATCCCTGGGGCAGAGCTCTCTGTAATCCACCCAGTACATCCCTGGGGCAGAGCTCTCTGTAATCCACCCAGTACATCCCTGGGGCAGAGCTCTCTGTAATCCACCCAGTACATCCCTGGGGCAGAGCTCTCTGTAATCCACCCAGTACATCCCTGGGGCAGAGCTCTCTGTAATCCACCCAGTACATCCCTGGGGCAGAGCTCTCTGTAATCCACCCAGTACATCCCTGGGGCAGAGCTCTCTGTAATCCACCCAGTACATCCCTGGGGCAGAGCTCTCTGTAATCCACCCAGTACATCCCTGGGGCAGAGCTCTCTGTAATCCACCCAGTACATCCCTGGGGCAGAGCTCTCTGTAATTCAAGCATTCTATACCAGGCGGTGTCAGAGGAAGGCCCTAAAAATGGTTAAAGTCTCCAGCCATTGAAGTCAGACTATTCTCTCTGCATTCACATAGCAAGCAGTAACGATGCACCTGGGACCAACAGAGCCCTGAACATCTTCTACCCCCCCGGCCACAAGACTGATGAATAGTTAACCAAACAGCTACCTGGACTATCTGCATTGATCCCATTTTGCACAAACTCTTATGACTCATCACGTACGCTGCTGCTACTGTCTATAATCTATCCTGATGCCTAGTCACTTTACCCCTACCTATATGTACATATCTACCTCCCTTACCTCTACCCCTGCACATTGACTTGGTACTGGTACCCTGTGTATATAGCAAAGTTATCACCTCTACCCCCTGCACATTGACTTGGTACTGGTACCCTGTGTATATAGCCATGTTATTGCCTCTACATTGACTTGGTACTGGTACCCTGTGTATAGAGCCAAGTTATTACCCCTGCACATTGACTTGGTACTGGTACCCTGTGTATATAGCCAAGTTATTACCCCTGCACATATGAATTGGTACCTGTACCCTGTGTATACAGCCAAGTTATCACCTCTACCCCTGCACATATGACTTGGTACTGGTACCCTGTGTATACAGCCAAGTTATCACCTCTACCCCTGCACATATGACTTGGTACTGGTACCCTGTGTATATAGCCTAGTTATCACCTCTACCCCTGCACATATGACTTGGTACCTGTACCCTGTGTATATAGCCAAGTTATCACCTATACCCCTGCACATATGACTTGGTACTGGTACCCTGTGTATATAGCCAAGTTATTACCCCTGCACATATGAATTGGTACCTGTACCCTGTGTATACAGCCAAGTTATCACCTCTACCCCTGCACATATGACTTGGTACTGGTACCCTGTGTATATAGCCTAGTTATCACCTCTACCCCTACACATATGACTTGGTACCTGTACCCTGTGTATATAGCCAAGTTATCACCTATACCCCTGCACATATGACTTGGTACTGGTACCCTGTGTATATAGCCAAGTTATTACCCCTGCACATATGACTTGGTACTGGTACCCTGTGTATATAGCCAAGTTATCACCTCTACCCCTGCACATATGACTTGGTACTGGTACCCTGTGTATACAGCCAAGTTATCACCTCTACCCCTGCACATATGACTTGGTACTGGTACCCTGTGTATACAGCCAAGTTATCACCTCTACCCCTGCACATATGACTTGGTACCTGTACCCTGTGTATACAGCCAAGTTATCACCTCTACCCCTACACATATGACTTGGTACCTGTACCCTGTGTATATAGCCAAGTTATCACCTCTACCCCTGCACATTGACTTGGTACTGGTACCCTGTGTATATAGCCAAGTTATCACCTCTACCCCTGCACATATGACTTGGTACTGGTACCCTGTGTATACAGCCAAGTTATCACCTCTACCCCTGCACATTGACTTGGTACTGGTACCCTGTGTATATAGCCAAGTTATCACCTCTACCCCTGCACATATGACTTGGTACTGGTACCCATTTATTTCTCATGTTCTTATCCTTCTATTATTTGTTAATCTTTCTCTCTGCGTTGTTGGGAAGGGTCCGTCAATAAGCATTTCACTGTTAGTCTACACCGGTTGCTTAGCAAGCATGATGACAAATAACATTTGATTTGAAAACCTACTTGATTGGATAAAATCCTGTGAGTGAACACAGTAGTGTCTATTCCAGTCATGTCTCTCTAGCTAGCCATTAAGATCACATCTCACCTTACGGGTTCACGTGACCTCACACCTTACGGGTTCACGTGACATCACACCTTGCGGGGTCACGTGACCTCACACCTTACGGGTTCACGTGACCTCACACCTTACGGGTTCACGTGACCTCACACCTTACGGGTTCACGTGACCTCACACCTTACGGGTTCACGTGACGTCACACCTTACGGGTTCACGTGACGTCACACCTTACGGGTTCACGTGACCTCACACCTTGCGGGTTCACGTGACCTCACACCTTACGGGTTCACGTGACCTCACACCTTACGGGTTCACGTGACATCACACCTTGCGGGGTCACGTGACCTCACACCTTACGGGTTCACGTGACCTCACACCTTACGGGTTCACGTGACCTCACACCTTACGGGTTCACGTGACCTCACACCTTACGGGTTCACGTGACATCACACCTTACGGGTTCACGTGACCTCACACCTTACGGGTTCACGTGACCTCACACCTTACGGGTTCACGTGACCTCACACCTTACGGGTTCACGTGACATCACACCTTGCGGGGTCACGTGACCTCACACCTTACGGGTTCACGTGACCTCACACCTTACGGGTTCACGTGACCTCACACCTTACGGGTTCACGTGACCTCACACCTTACGGGTTCACGTGACCTCACACCTTACGGGTTCACGTGACCTCACACCTTACGGGTTCACGTGACCTCACACCTTACGGGTTCACGTGACCTCACACCTTACGGGTTCACGTGACCTCACACCTTACGGGTTCACGTGACGTCACACCTTACGGGTTCACGTGACGTCACACCTTACGGGTTCACGTGACGTCTCACCTTACGGGTTCACGTGACATCTCACCTTACGGGTTCACGTGACCTCTCACCTTACGGGTTCACGTGACCTCACACCTTGCGGGGTCACGTGACCTCACACCTTACGGGTTCACGTGACCTCACACCTTACGGGTTCACGTGACCTCACACCTTACGGGTTCACGTGACCTCACACCTTACGGGTTCACGTGACCTCACACCTTACGGGTTCACGTGACCTCACACCTTACGGGTTCACGTGACGTCACACCTTACGGGGTCACGTGACATCACACCTTACGGGTTCACGTGACATCACACCTTACGGGGTCACGTGACCTCACACCTTACGGGTTCACGTGACATCACACCTTACGGGTTCACGTGACATCACACCTTACGGGTTCACGTGACATCACACCTTACGGGTTCACGTGACATCACACCTTACGGGTTCACGTGACACACTTGCCGTGCGGTAGCAGAGAAAACAGTCTATGACTTGGGTGACTGGAGTCTTTGATAAGACGTACTTTGTTGTACATTAACTTACAGATAACTAATATGTCTCTATGCTCACAACCCCCCCCCGTTTGGGCTGGAAGCCAATGGGTCGGGCGCAGTGCAGCGCCCATGTAGCCTATTATAAAGAGGTACTAGGACTCTATTCCTTGGTTAAAAGATGCAGCTGACATCAGGGAAGTGCACTCAGCCATGGAAGATCTAAGCACAGCCTGTACAACAGGACTGCAGCAAGGGAAATCTATTTACTGTCTGTGCTGCTGAAGACTGTATGATGACGCAGAGCCAGGGGTCGTATTCATTAGGAAATAACGTAGCGAAAAGCTTTTGCCGAGAATGAAAATGAGGGTTTCTTTATTGTTTCAGTCTTCATGCACATGTATGGCTTGTTCATGAAGAATAGAGAGAGGCTGCAGTATGGATGACTGGGCAGGAAAGATTCAGATGGCCCCTCTGTGCTGCTGGGGGCGCGCTCTCTCTCTCTCTCCCCGTCATGCTGGGGGCGCGCTCTCTCTCTCCCCGTCATGCTGGGGGCGCGCTCTCTCTCTCCCCCCGTCATGCTGGGGGCGCTCTCTCCCTCTCCCCGTCATGCTGGGGGCGCGCTCTCTCTCTCCCCCCGTCATGCTGGGGGCGCGCTCTCTCTCTCTCCCCGTCATGCTGGGGGCGCGCTCTCTCTCTCCCCCCGTCATGCTGGGGGCGCTCTCTCTCTCTCTACCCCCGTCATGCTGGGGGCGCCCTCTCTCTCTCCCCGTCATGCTGGGGGCGCGCTCTCTCTCCCCGTCATGCTGGGGGCGCGCTCTCTCTCCCCGTCATGCTGGGGGCGCGCTCTCTCTCTCTCCCCCCGTCATGCTGGGGGCGCTCTCTCCCCCCGTCATGCTGGGGGCGCGCTCTCTCTCTCCCTCCGTCATGCTGGGGGCGCGCTCTCTCTCTCTCTCTCTCCCCCCGTCATGCTGGGGGCGCGCTCTCTCTCTCTCCCCCCGTCATGTTGGGGGCGCGCTCTCTCTCTCTCTCTCCCCCCGTCATGCTGGGGGCGCGCTCTCTCTCTCCCCGTCATGCTGGGGGCGCGCTCTCTCTCTCCCCGTCATGCTGGGGGCGCGCTCTCTCTCTCCCCGTCATGCTGGGGGCGCGCTCTCTCTCTCCCCCCGTCATGCTGGGGGCGCTCTCTCTCTCCCCGTCATGCTGGGGGCGCGCTCTCTCTCTCTCCCCGTCATGCTGGGGGCGCGCTCTCTCTCTCTCCCCGTCATGCTGGGGGCGCGCTCTCTCTCTCCCTCCGTCATGCTGGGGGCGCGCTCTCTCTCTCCCTCCGTCATGCTGGGGGCGCGCTCTCTCTCTCCCCCCGTCATGCTGGGGGCGCGCTCTCTCTCTCTCCCCGTCATGCTGGGGGCGCTCTCTCTCTCTCTCTCTCTACCCCCGTCATGCTGGGGGCGCTCTCTCTCTCTCTCTCTCTCTCCCCCCGTCATGCTGGGGGCGCGCTCTCTCTCTCTCCCCGTCATGCTGGGGGCGCTCTCTCTCTCTCTACCCCCGTCATGCTGGGGGCGCTCTCTCTCTCTCTCTCTCTCTCTACCCCCGTCATGCTGGGGGCGCGCTCTCTCTCCCCGTCATGCTGGGGGCGCTCTCTCTCTCTCTCCCCGTCATGCTGGGGGCGCGCTCTCTCTCTCCCCCCGTCATGCTGGGGGGGCTCTCTCTCTCTCTCCCCGTCATGGTGGGGGCTCTCTCTCTCCGTCATGCTGGGGGCGCTCTCTCTCTCTCCCCGTCATGCTGGGGGCGCCCTCTCTCTCTCTCCCCGTCATGCTGGGGGCGCGCTCTCTCTCTCCCCGTCATGCTGGGGGCGCCCTCTCTCTCTCTACCCCCGTCATGTTGGGGGCGCTCTCTCTCTCTCCCCGTCATGCTGGGTGCGCGCTCTCTCTCTCCCCCCGTCATGCTGGGGGCGCGCTCTCTCTCTCCCCCCGTCATGCTGGGGGCGCGCTCTCTCTCTCTCCCCCCGTCATGCTGGGGGCGCGCTCTCTCTCTCTCTCCCCGTCATGCTGGGGGCGCGCTCTCTCTCTCTCTCCCCGTCATGCTGGGGGCGCGCTCTCTCTCTCTCTCTCCCCGTCATGCTGGGGGCGCTCTCTCTCTCTCTCTCCCCGTCATGCTGGGGGCGCGCTCTCTCTCTCTCTCCCCGTCATGCTGGGGGCGCGCTCTCTCTCTCCCCGTCATGTTGGGGGCGCGCTCTCTCTCCCCGTCATGCTGGGGGCGCGCTCTCTCTCTCTCCCCCCGTCATGCTGGGGGCTCTCTCTCTCTCTCTACCCCCGTCATGCTGGGGGCGCTCTCTCTCTCTCCCCCCATCATGCTGGGGGCGCGCTCTCTCTCTCCCCCCGTCATGCTGGGGGGTGGGGGCTCTCTCTCTCTCTCCCCGTCATGCTGGGGGCGCGCTCTCTCTCTCTCCCCGTCATGCTGGGGGCGCGCTCTCATCATGGAAGGGGCTCTCTCCCCGTCATGCTGGGGGGTGGGGGCTCTCTCTCTCTCCCCCCATCATGCTGGGGTCGCGCTCTCTCTCTCTCCCCCCATCATGCTGGGGGCGCGCTCTCATCATGGAGGGGGCTCTCTCCCCGTCATGCTGGGGGGTGGGGGCTCTCTCTCCCCGTCATGCTGGGAGGGGGCTCTCTCTCCCCGTCATGCTGGGAGGGGGCTCTCTCTCCCCGTCATGCTGGGAGGGGGCTCTCTCTCCCCGTCATGCTGGGGAGGGGGCTCTCTCTCCCCGTCATGCTGGGGGGGGGGCTCTCTCTCTCCCCGTTATGCTGGGGAGGGGGCTCTCTCTCTCCTCGTGATGCTGGGGGGGGTCTTTCTCCCTCCCCGTGATGCTGGGGGGGGGGTCTCTCTCCCTCCCCGTGATGCTGGGGGCTCTCTCTCTCTCCCCGTGATGCTGGGGGCTCTCTCTCTCTCCCCGTGATGCTGGGGGCTCTCTCTCTCTCCCCGTGATGCTGGGGGCTCTCTCTCTCCCTGTGATGCTGGGGGCTCTCTCTCTCCCTGTGATGCTGGGGGCTCTCTCTCTCCCTGTGATGCTGGGGGCTCTCTCTCTCCCTGTGATGCTGGGGGCTCTCTCTCTCACTGTGATGCTGGGGGCTCTCTCTCTCACTGTGATGCTGGGGGCTCTCTCTCTCTCTGTGATGCTGGGGGCTCTCTCTCTCTCTGTGATGCTGGGGGCTCTCTCTCTGTGTGTCTGTTTTAGCGCCACATCTCACAGCAAGGCCACTGGATTATTTATAACAAAGCAGCAGTGAAGAGGAGAGGAGCCGGAAACGACCAGCTGACAGCAGCACAGCAGTATCCCTCCTGCCCTTTCTCCTGGGATGCCCCAGGACAGTGTGCCCCCTGCCAGTGCACAACAGATACACAGACCAATCCCTCTCTTCAAAAACAGACGATTAATTGTGGTGCAAAAAATAATGTCAGTACGACAAGTAGTCCTCGTCCCAAACGACACAACCGAATAGCTTCAGAATCAGTATCACAGTAGTGCAGCAAAGATAGTCCTGTACAGACATAAACATACGTCTTTCCACTTTGAGAGACCAAGGTGATTAGCTAGTTCCACAGGTCCCCTCACAGTACAGTGTGTATCGTACTGTACAGTCAGGAAGGCACCCTTATATGTCTGAGACACCCCTTATTTTAAACCAGAGGGACCAGCATCACCATATCTGTCAGCCTTCACACTGGCAGCCAATAGCAGGCCTTACAGGCCAGATCAATGTGTAGCTACATCCTAATCAATGCCATCTTAGATAACAGGGGTGTGCAGGGCAATGTATCCACGATTCTCTTTCACACCAACACTGACAGTGTTACAAGATCTTGCAGTGTTTTCACAGCTATAGGTATATAACTATATAGTTAAAGCCTATGTTTAGTGAGATGTAGATAGAAAATATCTGACCTTGTTCTGCCTGGTGAAGAGGGAACAACTGTTGTTAACCAACCACGTGCTTGTAATAACTACATAGGTCAACCACCTAACACCTAGCTAGCCAAAACAATAGTACTTACAGCTAACTAGACAGCTCCCCTAAATAGCCATAACTGGCTAGCCTAGCAAGTCATCTAGCTAGCGAGTTAACAAGGTTTGAATGCTGCCAACTTAGGCACTAGGCTAGCTAGATAGTTAACTAGCAACCTTCTGTATTAGCGACGTTACTAGCTTGCTAACGTTAGCGTGCACAAAACACCCGTGATTAGGTCAATGAATAACATTCAAAATGTTCATCTATCTGTTGAAATGGAAACGAGCTTTACCTTCAGCCACATCCTCGTCTATGGCTCCCTTCACTTGAGAGAAGCACCATTGGAAATCGTTCCCTCCTCCGACACCTACAAAACATCACAAATTGAATAAGGTGAATAAATAGGCAGAAAATATTAGCAGATGTTATAGAAACACAGAGGAACAATTCCCACCTTTAAATGTGTACTTCAACATAGCAACTAGCTAACTATGGAGTGTAATTTGGCACACATTCTCAGAGCTGATCGGTTGCTTGCTAGCCAAGAAACTTGCAATGCTTTTAGGCCGCGCTGATGCGTGAGAACAGTGTAGGGCCCCCGCCTACAAAGTTGTCAACCTTACCTGCCATTGCCACTTTCTGCAACAGAACTGGCTTCTTTGGGGGGTCTTCCGATAGTGATTTGAGTTGTAAGGATTGTAATTTCAGTACAGGTTATTACAAGGAAACAGTTATTAGACTCGTGAATATGGGCTTACAGAAATGCCCGTGATTTTTTTTTTTTTCAATCCAAAATGGCGCACATTGACAGTCGACATGACACAGTGACGTCATTTAGACGCTTCCAAAGTCTATTTCAGGCCCTCGACCGCCTCAGAAGTGCACCGTTTATGCGCAGTTTCGCAGGGCCTTGGCGAGCTGACAGATACAGGCGTGGGAAAGTGGACTATGATCTGTGTGTTTTCCCCCATAATAACCAACCAATGTTTTTGCAAAACATCATTTTCTTGTTTCATACTTTGATAAAGACATTCGACACAAAGTCAGAGACATTGTCATAGGCATCGAAATCTAAGAGATATACAGAGCCTAATCCTAGGCTATTGGCTGGTGTTTCACAACCCTTTTTATACCAGGGAATAGAGCTCGCCAGCTTGTAGTCCTAAAAACCGGAAATTAGTTACCACTGGTTCGTTCAGCCATTCCTATGGGAAAATTCACGGGGAAAGAATAGGTTTTTGGAATAAACAGCGAAAATAAGGTCTGAGGTTAACACAGGCTTAGGATATTTTATATGTTTTAGTTTGTGAGATAATATCAGTCAGTTAACATGACATTTATGAATTATGAAGCCTTTATGTTATTTTTTTAAATGACAGAAATGCTTAAAAATTCACAAAAAAGTGACGTTAGCTGATGCAGATTATCTCACAGAACAAAACGTATGAGATCTCCTAAACCTGTGTTTACCACACTGCTTATTTGGGGTGTTTATCAGAAAACAAAACTCCATTCATTTACACATAGGATTTGCCAAACGAACCATGGTGGAATTAATGTCTACAAAAAGACGCCATTACTATTGCTCAGAGCCCGAAACGTAATAAAAACATGTATTAAAAACATTTTTAAAGATGTATTGATGTATTGTCCTGTGAACCTCTATGTTCCTGAAGTGCTTGTGTGAAACTGGTGCTAGATCTAGTGAAACTAGTTGAAACTTTAAAATAAATTATCTTTTTTTTTTTTTTTTTAACTAAGCATACAAATGATTTACTCAATGCAATTGTGTGAGATAAATCACAACTATGGCAGTTGCAGGAAGTGGGCTATCTTGTCAATATAATAAATCATCTTTGTCAGTACTACAACAATAACAAAGCTACTCATACTACTGACAGACAATTAACAATCTTGTTTTGGAGCAGACGGTAGAGTCCTAGATCTAGCCAGTAGAGTGCAGTGTTTAGCCAGAAATGACGAGGCTCCTCAGATCTTTCTCTGCTCATTACGAGGTGGTGTCCTCTCCTCGCCAGTCTTCTGCCGAATGGGTAAACGCAACACATAGTCGCCAGCAAACCTAAATGCAGTTACATACATTCATATTAAACCTCAAAGAATTAAATGTAGTTGCTTGTTTGTTTGCACCATTTCTTGTGACAACTGAACAACGGAACGTAATTATGGTTGGCTGTGTGACTAAGTTCCTGCTAGTGGAAGCTTGTTTTCTCAATGTATTTTTAATATATTTTTTCAATTTGCTTGTTAGACTTAAAAGCCTTAGAAATCCTCCTGGGCCTGACAGAGTAATCCCCTATCTACTTTGTTGTAGCTTCTCTCTCCATTAATGCCAACCCATACGGGGGAAAAACATGCATTTGTGAATGATATAAAAATGGCCAAATAAAGTATTTTTAAAATGAACGGGGTATGGTAGTAGGTGCCAGGCGCACTGGTTTTTATTGTATCAAGAACTGTGGGGCTGCTGGGTTTTTCACACTCAACAGTTTCCCATGTTTATCAAGAATGGTCCACCACCCACAGGACATCCAGCCAACTTGACACAACAGTGGGAAGCATCGGAGTCAACATGGGCCATCATCCCTGTGGAACGCTTTTGACACCTTGTAGAGTCCATGCCCGACGAATTGAGGCTGTTCTGAGGGAAAAGGGGGGAAGTGCAACTCAATATTAGGAAGGTGTTCCTAATGCTTTGTACACTGAGTGTATATCACATGTTAAACGCATCAGAAAATGTATTTCATGTAATTCAAAGTAAATTCTGAAATCCTTTAAAGAATGTATTTTAACGTATTTACACATGTATTTATCAATATATTTGGAAATGTTTTGTGAAATGTATTTTATTTTAATTTATTTGTTAGAAATATGTTAAAATTAAAATTAATCTAATATATGAAAACATTTGCCAAATGATATTGTAACAAAATGGTTAGTGTCTTAACAATGGCACTATAGTGACTGCCAATGGACTTATGTCAGACTCATTCAGACTTATGTCAGACTCATTCAGACTTATGTCAGACTCATTCAGACTTATGTCAGACTCATTCAGACTGCAGAACTGGCGGTGTACAAACTTAACAGAGTACAACATAACACATGACACTTTCTCCGATGGGTGACCCAACAAGAGCTAACCCAAGAACACGCCTCCTGCAAGCTATGCTCCGATGGGTGACCCAACGAGAGCTAACCAAAGAACACGACTCCAGCAAGCTACGCGCCGATAGGTGATCCAACGAGAGCTAAACCAAGAACACGACTCCAGCAAGCTACGCGCCGATCGGTGACCCAACGAGAGCTAACCCAAGAACACGACTCCAGCAAGCTACGCGCCGATCGGTGACCCAACGAGAACTAACCCAAGAACACGCCTCCTGCGAGCTACGCTCCGATGGGTGATCCAACGAGAGCTAACCCAAGAACACGCCTCCTGCAAGCTACGCTCCGAATGGGTGATCCAACGAGAGCTAACCCAAGAAACACGACTCCAGCAAGCTACGCTCCGATATGTGATCCAACGAGAGCTAACCCAAGAACACGCCTCCTGCAAGCTATGCTCCGATGGGTGATCCAACGAGAGCTAACCCAAGAACACGACTCCAGCAAGCTACGCTCCGATATGTGACCCAACGAGAGCTAACCCAAGAACACGACTCCAGCAAGCTATGCTTCCAGATCCTCTACACACTAAAATATAGTAGTTCCTCAAGGGTTCTATGTGGTACCATAATGACTTCAAATGGTTCTTTACAGTTCACAAAAGCGTTCTTTCCTCTTTTAGTGATAATGAAAATGTAGGGTGGAGCATCTCATTAGAATATTTTGGGGCGTGGTTTGCTTACAGCTCTTTTTTGTGCAACCGTGAGTGGGAGTGTGATGTTAGTTTATCTGATCTCTTGTGTTTTTCCTTTACAATTCTTGACTCATCACATTGTTAATACTGTTTATTATCTGTCACTGTATTCCTAGTTACTTGTACATATCTACCTCAATTACTTTGTCCCCCTGATCATCGCCTCAGTACTGGTTTAAAACTTCTTGCCACTATAGGGGGTGCTGTTTTCGCATTAGCATAATTTCCTCTACAGATTAAACTGCCTCTTATTCAATTATTGCTCTTACTATATGCATATAATTAATACCATTGGATAGAAAACAATCTATAGTTTCTAAAACCGTTTCAATTTTGTCTCTGAGTTAAACAGAAGTCATTTGACAGCACTTTCCCTGACCAAGAAGAAGAATGCAAGATGTGTATGCTCGCTTCAACGCTCTGCCTATATATGGTCACGCCACCTATGACCCGAAACACACTTCATTCGTCTTCCTCTGGGTGTCAAGAGGACGTCAGAGGAGAAATTTTTTGTTTACCTTGTACTGACGTGAAATAAGACCTATTTCTTTGGCTGTGACCGACAACTTCCGGTTCTCTGAATCGCGCGTTTGGAGGTGCGATTGTCTACTGTTTTGCTGCCGTTACGGATGAAAACTATCTCCGTCTCGAAGTTTGTTTGATACATGTGACCATATCATCTTAATGTATGTTTTTTTCAATATAGTTTAATCAGATTATTTGAATTTTTTCGGGAGTTTTTGCCGTGTTCCGTTCTGTGACTTTTTTTACTTTGGCCAGTCGACCAGTACATATGCTAAATGAAGAGGGAAAGTTGCCATTATGAATGGATTGACGACTCATCAGGACTAAGGACACATTGATCAACATTCTGATGAAAGATCAGCAATAGTAAGACCCAATTACGATGTTATTTCATATATCTGTCGTGCATGTGAAACTGGTCGCGGGGCGCCCCAGCTGGTTCTGGCTGGCATGGCTATGCTAATTTAGCGCTACATTTTGTTTCGCTATAAAACATTTAATAAATCTGAAATATTGTTTGGATTCACCAGATGTTGGGCTTTCAATATCTGTACGCTGTGTATTTTTCTGAAATGTTTTTAAGATAAGTAATTAGTTATATGACGTTGGTCTCTGTAATTGTTCTGGCTGCGTCAGCACTATTTCAGATTGCAGCTGCAATGTAGAACTGTGATTTAGAACCTGAAAAATGCACATTTTTCAAAAAAAACTATGCTATACCATAAATATGTTATCAGACTGTCATCTTATGAAGTTGTTTCTTGGTTATGGCTATATATATTTTTATTTTAGTCGAAGTTAGTGATAGCTACTGACGCAGGAAAAAAACTGTTGGAGTAAAGAAAATTGTGTCCTTATGCTAACGTGTTAGCTAATAGATTTACATATTGTGTCTTCCCTGTAAAACATTTTAAAATCTTAAATTGGTGGCTTTATTCACAAGATCTGTATCTTTCATCTGGTGTCTTGGACTTGTGATTTAATGATATTTAGATGCTTACAGATTTACTTTGTGACGCTATGTCAGCTATGCTACTCAGTGGGGGGGGGAGTGGGGGGGTGATCCCGGGATCCCGGTTGGTGACTACGTTAAAGGCATAAGTTATCGTTAGCTCCGTTGTTTATTTATTTTACTTTAATTATTACGTGTTTTACAGTTTCTATTGTTCCTCC
>NW_024060712.1:0-21676 GCF_016432855.1 Salvelinus namaycush | reverse complement strand
CATAGAAGGGATTATACAGAGAACAGTTGGTCTATAGGAAGGTATTATACAGAGAACAGCTGGTCCATAGGAAGGGATTATACAGTGAACAGTTGGTCTATAGGAAGGGATTATACAGAGAACAGTTGGTCCATAGGAAGGGATTATACAGAGAACAGTTGGTCTATAGGAAGGGATTATACAGAGAACAGTTGGTCTATAGGAAGGGATATACAGAGAACAGTTGGTCCATAGGAAGGGATTATACAGAGAACAGTTGGTCTATAGGAAGGGATTATACAGAGAACAGTTGGTCCATAGGAAGGGATTATACAGAGAACAGTTGGTCTATAGGACGGGATTATACAGAGAACAGTTGGTCTATAGGAAGGGATTATACAGAGAACAGTTGGTCATAGGAAGGGATTATACAGAGAAACTGTTGGTCCATAGGAAGGGATTATACAGAGAACAGTTGGTCTATAGGAAGGGATTATACAGAGAACAGTTGGTCCATAGGAAGGGATTATACAGAGAACAGTTGGTCTATAGGAAGGGATTATAAAGAGAACAGCTGGTCCATAGGAAGGGATTATACAGTGAACAGCTGGTCCATAGGAAGGGATTATACAGTGAACAGCTGGTCTATAGGAAGGGATTATACAGATAACAGTTGGTCTATAGGAAGGGATTATACAGAGAACAGTTGGTCCATAGGAAGGTATTATACAGAGAACAGCTGGTCCATAGGAAGGGATTATACAGAGAACAGCTGGTCCATAGGACGGGATTATACAGAGAACAGTTGGTCTATAGGAAGGGATTATACAGAGAACAGTTGGTCCATAGGAAGGGATTATACAGAGAACAGTTGGTCTATAGGAAGGGATTATAAAGAGAACAGCTGGTCCATAGGAAGGGATTATACAGTGAACAGCTGGTCCATAGGAAGGGATTATACAGTGAACAGCTGGTCTATAGGAAGGGATTATACAGATAACAGTTGGTCTATAGGAAGGGATTATACAGAGAACAGTTGGTCCATAGGAAGGTATTATACAGAGAACAGCTGGTCCATAGGAAGGGATTATACAGAGAACAGCTGGTCCATAGGACGGGATTATACAGAGAACAGTTGGTCTATAGGAAGGGATTATACAGAGAACAGTTGGTCCATAGGATGGGATTATACAGAGAACAGTTGGTCTATAGGAAGGGATTATACCGAGAACAGTTGGTCTATAGGAAGGGATTATACAGAGAACAGTTGGTCTATAGGAAGGGATTATACAGAGAACATTTGGTCCATTGGAAGGGATTATACAGAGAACAGTTGGTCTATAGGAAGGGATCATAAAGAGAACAGCTGGTCCATAGGAAGGGATTATACAGTGAACAGCTGGTCCATAGGAAGGGATGATACAGTGAACAGCTGGTCTATAGGAAGGGATTATACAGATAACAGTTGGTCTATAGGAAGGGATTATACAGAGAACAGTTGGTCTATAGGAAGGTATTATACAGAGAACAGTTGGTCCATAGGAAGGGATTATACAGAGAACAGCTGGTCCATAGGACGGGATTATACAGAGAACAGTTGGTCCATAGGAAGGGATTATACAGAGAACAGTTGGTCCATAGGAAGGGATTATACAGAGAACAGTTGGTCTATAGGAAGGGATTATACAGAGAATAGTTGGTCTATAGGACGGGATTATACAGAGAACAGTTGGTCTATAGGAAGGGATTATACAGAGAACAGTTGGTCCATAGGAAGGGATTATACAGAGAACTGTTGGTCCATAGGAAGGGATTATACAGAGAACAGTTGGTCTATAGGAAGGGATTATACAGAGAACAGTTGGTCCATAGGAAGGGATTATACAGAGAACAGTTGGTCTATAGGAAGGGATTATAAAGAGAACAGCTGGTCCATAGGAAGGGATTATACAGTGAACAGCTGGTCCATAGGAAGGGATTATACAGTGAAGAGCTGGTCTATAGGAAGGGATTATACAGATAACAGTTGGTCTATAGGAAGGGATTATACAGAGAACAGTTGGTCCATAGGAAGGTATTATACAGAGAACAGCTGGTCCATAGGAAGGGATTATACAGAGAACAGCTGGTCCATAGGACAGGATTATACAGAGAACAGTTGGTCTATAGGAAGGGATTATACAGAGAACAGTTGGTCCATAGGAAGGGATTATACAGAGAACAGTTGGTCTATAGGAAGGGATTATACCGAGAACAGTTGGTCTATAGGAAGGGATTATACAGAGAACAGTTGGTCTATAGGAAGGGATTATACAGAGAACATTTGGTCCATTGGAAGGGATTATACAGAGAACAGTTGGTCTATAGGAAGGGATCATAAAGAGAACAGCTGGTCCATAGGAAGGGATTATACAGTGAACAGCTGGTCCATAGGAAGGGATGATACAGTGAACAGCTGGTCTATAGGAAGGGATTATACAGATAACAGTTGGTCTATAGGAAGGGATTATACAGAGAACAGTTGGTCTATAGGAAGGTATTATACAGAGAACAGTTGGTCCATAGGAAGGGATTATACAGAGAACAGCTGGTCCATAGGACGGGATTATACAGAGAACAGTTGGTCTATAGGAAGGGATTATACAGAGAACAGTTGGTCCATAGGAAGGGATTATACAGAGAACAGTTGGTCTATAGGAAGGGATTATACAGAGAACAGTTGGTCTATAGGAAGGGATTATACAGAGAACAGTTGGTCCATAGGAAGGGATTATACAGATAACAGTTGGTCTATAGGAAGGGATTATACAGAGAACAGCTGGTCTATAGGAAGGGATTATACAGAGAACAGTTGGTCTATAGGAAGGGATTATACAGAGAACAGTTGGTCTATAGGAAGGGATTATACAGAGAACAGTTGGTCCATAGGAAGGGATTATACAGATAACAGTTGGTCTATAGGAAGGGATTATACAGAGAACAGCTGGTCTATAGGAAGGGATTACACAGAGAACAGTTGGTCCATAGGAAGGGATTATACAGAGAACAGCTGGTCCATAGGAAGGGATTATACAGAGAACAGTTGGTCTATAGGAAGGGATTATCCAGAGAACAGTTGGTCCATAGGAAGGGATTATACAGAGAACAGTTGGTCTATAGGAAGGGATTACACAGAGAACAGCTGGTCTATAGGACGGGATTATACAGAGAAAAGCTGGTCTATAGGAAGGGATTATACAGAGAACAGCTGGTCCATAGGAAGGGATTATACAGAGAACAGCTGGTCCATAGGAAGGGATTATACAGAGAACAGCTGGTCCATAGGAAGGGATTATACAGAGAACAGTTGGTCTATAGGAAGGGATTACACAGAGAACAGTTGGTCCATAGGAAGGGATTATACAGAGAACAGTTGGTCTATAGGAAGGGATTACACAGAGAACAGCTGGTGTATAGGACGGGATTATACAGAGAACAGTTGGTCTATAGGAAGGGATTATACAGAGAACAGTTGGTCCATAGGAAGGGATTATACAGAGAACAGTTGGTCTATAGGAAGGGATTATACAGAGAACAGTTGGTCTATAGGAAGGGATTATACAGAGAACAGTTGGTCCATAGGAAGGGATTATACAGATAACAGTTGGTCTATAGGAAGGGATTATACAGAGAACAGCTGGTCTATAGGAAGGGATTATACAGAGAACAGTTGGTCTATAGGAAGGGATTATACAGAGAACAGTTGGTCTATAGGAAGGGATTATACAGAGAACAGTTGGTCCATAGGAAGGGATTATACAGATAACAGTTGGTCTATAGGAAGGGATTATACAGAGAACAGCTGGTCTATAGGAAGGGATTACACAGAGAACAGTTGGTCCATAGGAAGGGATTATACAGAGAACAGCTGGTCCATAGGAAGGGATTATACAGAGAACAGTTGGTCTATAGGAAGGGATTATCCAGAGAACAGTTGGTCCATAGGAAGGGATTATACAGAGAACAGTTGGTCTATAGGAAGGGATTACACAGAGAACAGCTGGTCTATAGGACGGGATTATACAGAGAAAAGCTGGTCTATAGGAAGGGATTATACAGAGAACAGCTGGTCCATAGGAAGGGATTATACAGAGAACAGCTGGTCCATAGGAAGGGATTATACAGAGAACAGCTGGTCCATAGGAAGGGATTATACAGAGAACAGTTGGTCTATAGGAAGGGATTACACAGAGAACAGTTGGTCCATAGGAAGGGATTATACAGAGAACAGTTGGTCTATAGGAAGGGATTACACAGAGAACAGCTGGTGTATAGGACGGGATTATACAGAGAACAGTTGGTCTATAGGAAGGGATTATACAGAGAACAGTTGGTCCATAGGAAGGGATTATACAGAGAACAGTTGGTCTATAGGACGGGATTATACAGAGAACAGTTGGTCTATAGGAAGGGATTATACAGAGAACAGTTGGTCTATAGGAAGGGATTATACAGAGAACAGTTGGTCCATAGGAAGGGATTATACAGAGAACAGTTGGTCTATAGGAAGGGATTACACAGAGAACAGCTGGTCTATAGGAAGGGATTATACAGAGAACAGTTGGTCCACAGGAAGGGATTATACAGAGAACAGCTGGTTCATAGGAAGGGATTATACAGAGAACAAACAGTTTGTTCACATGGTCAAATATAAAGTTCTGTTTACCCTACTCACAACGGTTATGCTTTTCCAATGTACATCCTATATCATGTTAGAAACCTGGCTAGGAGTCATATCCTAAAGTTAAAGCATCCATAGACAAGGATCAAGACGAGAACAAACAGGCTCTTCAACAGGCTCTGTGAGAGATCTATGTAATAGCTCGGTCAGATCAACCTGATAATCCCTTTATTGAAAGAAGGGGTAATCACGTCTGTTTGTCCCACAGACTGCTCTGACGGCTGTTATAGATTTAACATCGTCAAACAGGAGTGACTCGGTGTAGGCCCAGCTTTGACAACAGCCGTGTCTGGTGTCTGGTGGCTATGAGAACAGAGAACAAAGAACATACACATTTTAGAGCACAGAACACTGATGTTTCTTAGTTGTTAAATCCTCTTCAATCAGTGTAGATGAAGGGGAAGAGACGGGTTAAATCCTCTTCAATCAGTGTAGATGAAGGGGAAGAGACGGGTTAAAGAAGGATGTTTAAGCCTTCAGACAATCGAGACATGGATTGTGTATGTCTGTCATTCAGAGGATGAATGGGCAAGACAAAACATGACATGTGAATGCTGTTCATTGACGCGAGGCCTACCATACGAGCTGAATGCCTTCTATGCTCGCTTGGAGGCAAGCGACATTGAACCATGCACGAGAGCACCAGCTGTTCCTGATGACTGTGTGATCACGCTGTTTGTAGCTGATGTGAGTAAGTCCTTTAACGATGGTGGTAGGCCTGATCACAGATAACAATGACACAGCCTATAGGGAGGAGGTCAGAGACCCTGGCAGTGTGGTGCCAGCACAACAACCTCTCCCTCAACGTGAGCAAGACAAAATAAACAGCTGATCGTGGACTACGGGAGAAGAAGGGCTGAGCATGCCCCCATTCTGTAGTGGAGCGGGTCGAGAGCTTCCGGTACCTTGGCGTCTACATCACTAACAACCTATCATGGTCCAAACACACCAACACAGTAGTGAAGAGGGCACGACAAACGCCTATTTCCCCTCAGGAGGCTGAACATATTTGGCATGGGACCTCAGATCCTCAAAAAACACATTTTGGAATAGATTGGCCAGGTCGCAGATATAAGTGAAAACTTGCTCTCAACTAGCTTACCTGGTTTAAAAAAAGGTGAAATAAATTATAAATAAAAAAAAGTTGTAGAGCTGCACCATCGAGAGCATCCTGACCCGCCTGGTACGGCAGCTGAACCTTCGAGAGCATCCTGACCCGCCTGGTACGGCAGCTGAACCATCGAGAGCATCCTGACCCGCCTGGTACGGCAGCTGAACCATCGAGAGCATCCTGACCCGCCTGGTACGGCAGCTGAACCATCGAGAGCATCCTGACCCGCCTGGTACGGCAGCTGAACCATCGAGAGCATCCTGACCCGCCTTGTACGGCACCTGTTCGGCATTTATACGCTGCAGAGGGTAGTGCGTACGACCCAGTACATCACTCGGGCTAAGCTCCCTGCCATTCAGGACCTCTATACCAGACGGTGACAGAGGAAGGCCCTAGCAATGGTCAAAGACTTCAATCACCCAAGTCATAGACTGTCCTCTCTGCTACCACACGGCAAGTCTGGGACCAAAAAGACACAGAACATAGAATACAGAACATAGAATGTAGAACATAGAAATATAGAGTATATGAGGGATACAAAGTATCGTGAAAAGCAGGTGCTTCTACACCAGTGTTGTTCCTGAGTTAATTAAGCAATTACCATCCCATCATGCTTAGGGTCATGTATAAAAATGCCCAGTTGCCCATTATTTTATGTAGACGTGTGTGTGTGTGTGTGTGTGTGTGTGTGTGTGTGTGTGTGTGTGTGTGTGTGTGTGTGTGTGTGTGTGTGTGTGTGTGTGTGTGTGTGTGTGTGTGTGTGTGTGTGTGTGTGTGTGTGTGTGTGTGTGTGTGTGGTAGACTCTATAGCGGCGCAACAAAACACCAAATGATGTCGTTTCTCATGGAAGAATGGCATGTCATCCCTCCAAATAGTTTCCCCAGACCCTTGTAGAATCTATGTCAAGGTGCATTGAAGCTGGGCCGGCGGCTCGTGGAAACGCCCTGTTGAGACACTTTACGTTGCCGTTTCCTGTATTTGTGGACGTTGCACATAAAGTACATGCAGGTTTGACCTGGCTTCAAAAAAAAATAAATAAAATGTGTGAATTTAAAGCAACAATTTGTGGCCAGCGTCAAATCAGAAGGCTTGGGTCTACTTCGTCAGGCTACTGGCAAATGGACAGAGCTCATAGACGCTGACTCATGAATGAAACAACAGCATCGGTGAAGGGGAAGTTATAAACACTGTGGGATCCAGTAGTTGTCTAACTTTTATACAGTGGAGAGATTTCCTATTTGCAGTAGTGTGGGTCACTGGAACGCGTGGTGAGCCTGTAAATGCTAAAAGTCTCCGGGCTGTGTTGCAGTTTTAATTGCTTGACATTTGCATACCGAGGAGTTTATCAGTTGTGCATAGCAGGTCTCTGCTACGTATTATAATATTCAAATCACCAGAGTGGCATCTGCCTTTTGGCAAAAAAACAGACAATTAACTCCTACCTCTCCAAAAAACAGACTAGAGAAGACAAACAATAGGAGGAGCAGAGGGGAGGAGGAGGTGTGGGGAGGAGGAGGAGGAGAGGGGAGGAGGAGGAGGGAGAGGTGTGGGTAGGAGGAGGAGGAGAGGGGAGGAGGAGGAGGAGAGGGGAGGAGGAGGGGGTGAGGGGAGGAGGAGGAGAGGGGAGGAGGAGGAGTGGGGAGGAGGGGGAGAGGGGAGGAGGAGGAGAGGGGAGGAGGAGGAGTGGGGAGGGGAGGAGGAGGAGAGGGGAGGAGGAGAGGTGGGGAGGAGGGGGAGAGGGGAGGAGGGGGAGGTGTGGTGAGGAGGAGGTGTGGTGAGGAGGAGGTGTGGGGAAGAGGAGGAGAGGGGAGGAGGGGGAGGTGTGGGGAGGAGGAGAGGGGAGGAGGGGGAGAGGGGAGGAGGGGGAAGTGGGAGGAGGGGGAGGTGTGGTGAGGAGGAGGTGTGGGGAGGAGGAGGTGTGGGGAGGAGGAGGAGGGAGGAGCAGGGAGGAGGAGGAGGAGGAGGAGGAGGAGTGAGGAGCAGGGAGGAGGAGGAGGAGGAGTGAGGAGCAGGGAGGAGGAGGAGCAGGGTGGAGGAGGAGTGCGGAGGAGGCGGAGGAGGGAGGAGGAGTAGCTGGGAGGAGGAGCAGGGAGAAGGAGGAGTGGGGAGGAGGAGGAGGAGCGGGGAAGAGGAGGAGGAGCGAGGAGGAGAGGGGAGGAGCGGGGAGGAGGAGGAGCAAGGAGGAGGAGGAGCTGGGAGGAGGAGGAGCAGGGAGAAGGAGGAGTGGGGAGGAGGAGGAGCGGGGCGAAGGAGCAGGGAGGAGGAGGAGTGGGGAGTGGAGGAAAAGGGTCTCAAATGATGGTGATGGACAGAGAATGCCAATTAGGCAACGGACGATTCTGTTTCGTTTTTCACACCTTCTCAATCATGATGGATCCGGGCAGACAGTGGCCTGAATTCCAAATGGAACCCTATTCCCTATATACAGTGCACTACTTTTGACCAGTACCCATAGTGCACTGTAGCCTATACGGAAAAGGGTACTATTTGGGACTTAAGCCAGTGTTGAAGGGTGATTCTCTTTCGCAATCACAGATGTGGCCCACTGTTGATTCCACAACACTCCTGGGTTCCACAAAACAAAAATCTAGCAGAATCCAGAAAACAATTTGATTGCATCCGTCCACTCCCAAGTACCCGGGGCCTAAAAAGTTGAAATGCTGGGAAATTCGACAATATCATGACCACAATACGGTGCAATTTTAGAGTTGGAAGATAGAGAGCTATGATGTAAACAGATAGAGAAGCTAAAGAATTGTGATAACTCTCATGAATATAAACATAGTCTGATTTGCTGCTCACTCACTCTCTCTGACACGGCTCAGTCTAGGACAGACAGAGAGCATATCTCCTGGAAGTCTGGATGTGTGTCACAAATGGTGCCCTATTCCCTAAGTAGTGCACTACTTTAGACCAAGGGTCCATGGATAAGTAGTGCACTACTTTAGACCAGGGTCCATGGAGAAGTGCGTCACAAATGGTGCCCTATTCCCTAAGTAGTGCACTACTTTAGACCAAGGATCCATGGATAAGTAGTGCACTACTTTAGACCAGGGTCCATGGAGAAGTGCGTCACAAATGGTGCCCTATTCCCTAAGTAGTGCAAGACTTTAGACCAAGGGTCCATGGAGAAGTAGTGCACTACTTTAGACCAGGGTCCATGGAGAATTGCGTCACAAATGGTGCCCTATTCCCTAAGTAGTGCACTACTTTAGACCAAGGGTCCATGGAGAAGTAGTGCACTACTTTAGACCAGGTCCATCGAGAAGTAGTGCACTACTTTAGACCAAGGAATATAGGGCTCTGCACTACATAGGGAATAGGGTGCCATTTGGGACAAATATGGCCTCCGGAACAATGACATTTGACTCAACACTGGAGCTCCCCAGGGGTGCGTGCTCAGTCCCCTCCAGTACTCCCTGTTCACCCACAACTGCATGGCCAGGCACGACTCCAACACCATCATTAAGTTTGCAGACGACACAACAGTGGTCGGCCTGATCACCGACAACGGCGAGACATCCTATAGGGAGGAGGTCAGAGACAAAGCCTATTCCCCCCCTCAGCAGACTGAAAAGATTTGGCATGGGTCCTGAGATCCTCAAAAGGTTCTACAGCTGCACCATCGAGAGCATCCTGATTGGTTACATCATTGCCTGGTACGCTCGGCCTCTGTGTAATACAGCAGTATCCCCTGTTATCCTGTTATGTCCCTTCAAAGGATGGAGGGTGGGCATCGGAACGACCTTAAATCTGAGCTGAGGTCAAGTACGTCTGGGTGAACAGGTAGGTGGTAACACCAGTATGTCTGGGTGAACAGGTAAGTGATAACACCAGTATGTCTGGGTGAACAGGTAAGTGGTAACACCAGTATGTCTGGGTGAACAGGTAAGTGGTAACACCAGTATGTCTGGGTGAACAGGTAACTGATAACACCAGTATGTCTGGGTGAACAGGTAAGTGGTAACACCAGTATGTCTGGGTGAACAGGTAAGTGGTAACACCAGTATGTCTGGGTGAACAGGTAAGTGGTAACACCAGTATGTCTGGGTGAACAGGTAAGTGGTAACACCAGTATGTCTGGGTGAACAGGTAAGTGATAACACCAGTATGTCTGGGTGAACAGGTAAGTGGTAACACCAGTATGTCTGGGTGAACAGGTAAGTGGTAACACCAGTATGTCTGGGTGAACAGGTAAGTGGTAACACCAGTATGTCTGGGTGAACAGGTAAGTGATAACACCAGTATGTCTGGGTGAACAGGTAAGTGGTAACACCAGTATGTCTGGGTGGACAGGTAAGTGGTAACACCAGTATGTCTGGGTGAACAGGTAAGTGGTAACACCAGTATGTCTGGGTGAACAGGTAAGAGGTAAGTGGTAACACCAGTATGTCTGGGTGAACAGGTAAGTGATAACACCAGTATGTCTGGGTGAACAGGTAAGTGGTAACACCAGTATGTCTGGGTGAACAGGTAAGTGGTAACACCAGTATGTCTGGGTGAACAGGTAAGTGATAACACCAGTACGTCTGGGTGAACAGGTAAGTGATAACACCAGTATGTCTGAGTGAACAGGTAAGAGGTAACACCAGTATGTCTGGGTGAACAGGTAAGTGGTAACACCAGTATGTCTGGGTGAACAGGTAAGTGGTAACACCAGTATGTCTGGGTGAACAGGTAAGTGATAACACCAGTATGTCTGGGTGAACAGGTAAGTGGTAACACCAGTATGTCTGGGTGAACAGGTAAGTGGTAACACCAGTATGTCTGGGTGAACAGGTAAGTGGTAACACCAGTATGTCTGGGTGAACAGGTAAGTGGTAACACCAGTATGTCTGGGTGGACAGGTAAGTGGTAACACCAGTATGTCTGGGTGACCAGGTAAGTGGTAACACCAGTATGTCTGGGTGAACAGGTAAGAGGTAAGTGGTAACACCAGTATGTCTGGGTGAACAGGTAAGTGATAACACCAGTACGTCTGGGTGAACAGGTAAGTGATAACACCAGTATGTCTGGGTGAACAGGTAAGAGGTAACACCAGTATGTCTGGGTGAACAGGTAAGTGGTAACACCAGTATGTCTGGGTGAACAGGTAAGTGATAACACCAGTATGTCTGGGTGAACAGGTAAGTGGTAACACCAGTATGTCTGGGTGAACAGGTAAGTGGTAACACCAGTATGTCTGGGTGAACAGGTAAGTGGTAACACCAGTATGTCTGGGTGAACAGGTAGGTGGTAACACCAGTATGTCTGGGTGAACAGGTAAGAGGTAAGTGGTAACACCAGTATGTCTGGGTGAACAGGTAAGTGATAACACCAGTATGTCTGGGTGAACAGGTAAGTGATAACACCAGTATGTCTGGGTGAACAGGTAAGTGATAACACCAGTATGTCTGGGTGAACAGGTAAGTGATAACACCAGTATGTCTGGGTGAACAGGTAAGTGATAACACCAGTATGTCTGGGTGAACAGGTAAGTGGTAACACCAGTATGTCTGGGTGAACAGGTAAGTGATAACACCAGTATGTCTGGGTGAACAGGTAAGTGGTAACACCAGTATGTCTGGGTGAACAGGTAAGTGATAACACCAGTATGTCTGCGTGAACAGGTAGGTGGTAACACCAGTATGTCTGGGTGAACAGGTAAGTGATAACACCATGCAAACAGAGGGGAAGACAGTGGTATGACTTGACCTCACCCTAACCCTGTAGAGACATACAGAGATTAATACTGGCTCTGCACCCGACCAAGACTTGTTCCTAAAAGGAATTGTAGGACAGAGACGCACGTCCTCAGAAACAGGATGAGTCTTTTAATTAGTTTCCCTTTGGTTTGCCTGGTTTAAATTGGCTAGTTTTATAATCCAAAAGCATTCTTACCAAGTCTGATGGGTTTTTAATCCAAAAACGTTCATATCACAACACCCACACAACACCCACACAACACCCACACAACACCCACACAACACCCACACAACACCCACACAACACCCACACAACACCCACACAACACCCACACAACACTCACACAACACCCACACAACACCCACACAACATCCACACAACACCCACACAACACCCACACAACACCCACACAACACCCACACAACACCCACACAACACCCACACAACACCCACACAACACCCACAAACAGTAGTTCTCAGCTGGTTTTTCCCCTTGACCCAAATTGAACCAGGTTTTCTCAGTCGAGACCCAAATTGAACCAGGTTTTCTCAGTCGAGACCCATATTGAACCAGGTTTTCTCAGTCGAGACCCAAATTGAACCAGGTTTTCTCAGTCAGGACAAACATTGAACCAGGTTTTCTCAGTCAGGACAAACATTGAACCAGGTTTTCTCAGTCAGGACAAACATTGAACCAGGTTTTCTCAGTCAGGACAAACATTGAACCAGGTTTTCTCAGTCGAGACCCAAATTGAACCAGGTTTTCTCAGTCAGGACAAACATTGAACCAGGTTTTCTCAGTCAGGACAAACATTGAACCAGGTTTTCTCAGTCAAGACCCAAATTGAACCAGGTTTTCTCAGTCAGGACCCAAATTGAACCAGGTTTTCTCAGTCAGGACAAACATTGAACCAGGTTTTCTCAGTCAAGACCCAAATTGAACCAGGTTTTCTCAGTCAGGACCCAAATTGAACCAGGTTTTCTCAGTCAGGACAAACATTGAACCAGGTTTTCTCAGTCAGGACCCAAATTGAACCAGGTTTTCTCAGTCAGGACAAACATTGAACCAGGTTTTCTCAGTCAGGACCCAAATTGAACCAGGTTTTCTCAGTCAGGACCCAAATTGAACCAGGTTGTGTCAGTCGGGACCCAAATTGAACCAGGTTGTGTCAGTCGCGAAACAATGTAAAACAATATGTATAGAGAGTCGATGGACAGACCCAAGTGCATCAATCTATATAAACAACATAATAAAACAAAATCCCTTCAAAAATCTGTCAATTTAAACTACAGATATGTGTTTTTGCATTTGATGCGTTCTCACAAATATCTCCTGAGCTTTCATCACGGATTCCTCCGGAACTTTCATCACGGATCCCTCCGGAACTTTCATCATGGATCCCTTTGGAACTTTCATCACGGATCCCTTTGGAACTTTCATCACGGATCCCTCCGGAACTTTCATCACGGATCCCTTTGGAACTTTCATCATGGATCCCGCCGGAACTTTCATCACGGATCCCTCCGGAACTTTCATCACAGATCCCTCCAGAACTTTCATCACGGATCCCTTTGGAACTTTCATCACGGATCCCTTTGGAACTTTCATCACGGATCCCTCCGGAACTTTCATCACGGATCCCTTTGGAACTTTCATCACGGATCCCTCCGGAACTTTCATCACGGATCCCTCCGGAACCTTTTTGTCCCCTATTCCCTCTGATTAGTATTTGTATAAGTGTGCCCTTTGGTTTCCATTGAGCGGTCGATTAGTATTACAATGTCCGTTGGTGCGTGTGCGAACCTGTGCTGTGTGTTTTGGGCTTTCGTGTCCTTGTGGATTGCGCAGATGATTACGGGTCTCGTCCCGTGTGATAATCATTGTGCGTTTGTGTTATTTAATCGAGGTACTCCTCGCTCTTTTGTTTGGGTTTCAACCCTGTGTTTTTGTACAGTGTTTGGTCTTCGTCCCCGTGCCTTTACACGGTACGCTGTAATTTGGGCTGAATAAAAAAATATATATTACGCAATCCTGCACCTGTCTCCCGAATCTCTTCATGCCAGCGTGACAGCTTTCTATACAGTAATGTTCTAGATTTAAAGGACAGACACTTTAAAACCTGGTTTCTATACAGTAATGTTCTAGATTTAAAGGGCAGACACTTTAAAACCTGGTTTCTTATACAGTAATGTTCTAGATTTAAAGGACAGACACTTTAAAACCTGGTTTCTATACAGTAATGTTCTAGATTTAAAGGACAGACACTTTAAAACCTGGTTTCTATACAGTAATGTTCTAGATTTAAAGGACGGACACTTTAAAACCTGGTTTCCATACAGTAATGTTCTAGATTTAAAGGACAGACACTTTAAAACCTGGTTTCTATACAGTAATGTTCTAGATTTAAAGGACAGACACTTTAAAACCTGGTTTCTATACAGTAATGTTCTAGATTTAAAGGACAGGCACTTTAAAACCTGGTTTCTATACAGTAATGTTCTAGATTTAAAGGACAGACACTTTAAAACCTGGTTTCTATACAGTAATGTCCTAGATTTAAAGGACAGACACTTTAAAACCTGGTTCCTATACAGTAATGTTCTAGATTTAAAGGACAGACACTTTAAAACCTGGTTTCTTATGATTTATTGGACTGTCTTTTTGTCCATTTATGAACATTTAATTCAATCAGTTTCTCTGGGCTATAGTAGTAAAGGCCAAATTAAATGTTTATCAAATAACTGTTTTATATATATATTTCATACCTAAAGGGGGTCCTAAAATTTTAAATTAAATAGCTAATTAATACATAGTATGACCATCTTATAAAAAGTAAATATGTCATCTTAGAGGTGGACAGAAAGATAATAAACTCCCTGGTTTGACATAACTAAATCACATGTCCTCTTAGAGGTGGACAGAAAGATAATAAACTCCCTGGTTTGAGACCACTAAAGCACATGTCCTCCTAGAGGGGGACAGAGAGATAATAAACTCTCTGGTTTGAGACCACTAAATCACATGTCACCTTAGAGGGGGACAGAGAGATAATAAACTCTCTGGTTTGAGACCACTAAATCACATGTCACCTTAGAGGGGGACAGAGAGATAATAAACTCCCTGGTTTGAGACCACTAAATCACATGTCCTCTTAGAGGGGGACAGAGGGATAATAAACTCCCTGGTTTGAGACCACTAAATCACATGTCACCTTAGAGGGGGACAGAGAGATAATAAACTCCCTGGTTTGAGACCACTAAATCACATGTCCTCTTAGAGGTGGACAGAGGGATAATAAACTCCCTGGTTTGACATCACTAAATCACATGTCACCTTAGAGGGGGACAGAGAGATAATAAACTCTCTGGTTTGAGATCACTAAATCACATGTCCTCTTAGAGGGGGACAGAGAGATAATAAACTCCCTGGTTTGAGATCTCTAAATCACATGTCCTCTTAGAGGGGGACAGTGAGATAATAAACTCTCTGGTTTGAGATCACTAAATCACATGTCATCTTAGAGAGGGACAGAGAGATAATAAACTCCCTGGTTTGAGACCACTAAAGCACATGTCACCTTAGAGGGGGACAGAGAGATAATAAACTCTCTGGTTTGAGATCACTAAATCACATGTCCTCTTAGAGGGGGACAGAGAGATAATAAACTCTCTGGTTTGAGATCTCTAAATCACATGTCCTCTTAGAGGGGGACAGAGAGATAATAAACTCTCTGGTTTGAGACCACTAAATCACATGTCCTCTTAGAGGGGGACAGAGAGATAATAAACTCCCTGGTTTGTGATCACTAAATCACATGTCCTCTTAGAGGGGGACAGTGAGATAATAAACTCTCTGGTTTGAGATCACTAAATCACATGTCATCTTAGAGAGGGACAGAGAGATAATAAACTCCCTGGTTTGAGACCACTAAAGCACATGTCACCTTAGAGGGGGACAGAGAGATAATAAACTCTCTGGTTTGAGATCACTAAATCACATGTCCTCTTAGAGGGGGACAGAGAGATAATAAACTCTCTGGTTTGAGATCTCTAAATCACATGTCCTCTTAGAGGGGGACAGAGAGATAATAAACTCTCTGGTTTGAGACCACTAAATCACATGTCCTCTTAGAGGGAGACAGAGAGATAATAAACTCTCTGGTTTGAGATCTCTAAATCACATGTCCTCTTAGAGGGGGACAGAGAGATAATAAACTCCCTGGTTTGTGATCACTAAATCAACCTAAATAGTGCTGCTAATATGGAAAATACTGTGATTGAAGAAAACATTTTAAGAGATTAAAATATTTGAATGTGTAGGTTCATTATCATGTATAGACAACTTTCTACCTGGTTTAATACGTGGAAATTCTGACTGGAGTATTTAAAAAAAAAAAACATTTTTAATCAGACATCCACGACCCACTCAAAAACCTCCCTTGACCCAAATTTGGGTCGCGACCCAACAGTTGAGAATCTCTGCTCAAAGACATCCAGTTGCCTGAGCGTTATATCAATATATCTGACTGGTTTTTGTCACTTGAAAAAGAACGTTACGATTTTTAACGATATATTCCCAAGAAATGTCCATTTATGTAAATTATTCTTAGCAGTTACGTAATTATCAATTCATGAAACATCTTATCAAAAAATAATATCTCTGGTCCATTTTCATTTTTCTCCTGACATAATTCCCTTTTTAAGCCTGGCTTGAATGTATGATTCGTGAATACGTTGGAGATTTGATGGCCATTGAATACACCACTTCAGAGGTATATAAAGCACTTCATATATTAATTTCGCACACTGAATCAGGGTGGCTTTTTCAGTGAGAAGTGGAAAAGAATGTGCTTCAATTGAGACATATGACCCCTTTCATGAGGCTGAGGAAAAACCTGAAATAGCAGAACAATATTGGTGTAAGTACGTCATCTATACGTCTTTCCCAGGCTATAATCCTGAGTCCTATCAATGCACCCCCAGGCTAGTCTCTGATCTATCCCTTACCTGTTTACCCAGAGACAAAACTATCCTATCCCCAGGTCCCGAGTTCAAGCTCTCTCGTCCCGAGCCCTGAGAACAAATTGTCAGTCCCTTCTCTCTAGCCAAGTATGTCTCGACTCCACGATACCACATCCTCGGAGTTGAGTGCAGATGAGAGTTTTCTGCCGTGAACCTTCGACTCCTCAGACTCCTCCGATTCGTTAGAGTCGATACGTTCCTACGTTGGTCCTTTTTGTTGAATACACTTCTTTGTTTGCTGAATACCTTCCTTTTTAATACACAGCTTTATCACATTTAATCACCTACTATCTCCTCGTTGATATTTAAAAGTATCCATTTCAGCAAACAAAGGAAGACACGCAAGAACAGAGGACAGACATGAGTACAAGACAAGGGTGTAAGAATTTACATTTTTTTAAGTGAATTGAAGGAGTCGGCGGAGTCAAAGGTTCACTCCAAAAACTTTAGTCTGCACCCACCAGCCTCCTCTCCTCCATCTCCCTCCCAACCACTAGCTACCAGCCTCCTCTCCTCCATCTCCCTCCCAACCACTAGCTCCCAGCCCCAGCCTCCTGTCCTCCATCTCCCTCCCAACCACTAGCTCCCAGCCCCAGCCTCCTCTCCTCCATCTCCCTCCCAACCACTAGCTCCCAGCC
Source organism: Salvelinus namaycush (assembly GCF_016432855.1). Taxonomy (NCBI): domain Eukaryota; kingdom Metazoa; phylum Chordata; class Actinopteri; order Salmoniformes; family Salmonidae; genus Salvelinus; species Salvelinus namaycush. The sequence continues at coordinate 4,520 of NW_024060712.1, read as the reverse complement.
CCAGCCTCCTCTCCTCCATCTCCCTCCCAACCACTAGCTCCCAGCCCCAGCCTCCTCTCCTCCATCTCCCTCCCAACCACTAGCTCCCAGCCCCAGCCTCCTCTCCTCCATCTCCCTCCCAACCACTAGCTCCCGGCCCCAGCCTCCTCTCCTCCATCTCCTTCCCAACCACTAACTCCCAGCCTCCTCTCCTCCATCTCCCTCCCAACCACTAGCTCCCAGCCTCCTCTCCTCCATCTCCCTCCCAACCACTAGCTCCCAGCCTCCTCTCCTCCATCTCCCTCCCAACCACTAGCTCCCAACCCCAGCCTCCTCTCCTCCATCTCCCTCCCAACCACTAGCTCCCAGCCTCCTCTCCTCCATCTCCCTCCCAACCACTAGCTCCCAGCCCCAGCCTCCTCTCCTCCATCTCCCTCCCAACCACTAGCTCCCAGCCCCAGCCTCCATCTCCCTCCCAACCACTAGCTCCCAGCCCCAGCCTCCATCTCCCTCCCAACCACTAGCTCCCAGCCCCAGCCTCCGTCTCCAGCCCTCCCGGCCCCAGCCTCCGTCTCCAGCCCTCCCGGCCCCAGCCTCCGTCTCCAGCCCTCCCGGCCCCCCTACAGCTCAGGCTGATTTGTTTTTCTGCTCTGCGGGAGAGGGCACCCTCGACTACAGCTGGAAGGGATTTTAATCTCAGAGACCATTACGTCTCTGCTTGTTCCTCAGCGGATGGGCTTGTTTTGGTGAGATATGTGTTGGCTTTACAGCGATAATGACGTGTCCCAGACTCCTTTAAGGGCTTGGAGCCTTGGATTGTGTTGGCCCCCTGTGTCTCAGTACCGTTGTGAATTACCTGGAAGCAAAACACAAGATGTGAATTGTGGCTGTATCTCCTAGGCAATATGACCAGCTTGTTATTGGTGGCCAATTTACACTGCTTGTTTTATCTGTTTGTTTTAACGTTGGATTTAGAGGTGAAAATATGCGGATGTTTGTTTTAACGTTAGATTTAGAGAGAAAATATGTAGCTGTGTGTTTTGTGGGCTTTGTTTTCAGATGACACCTTGACTCTCCTCTCTCTCTCTCTCTATTTTCATTTCTTAATATGTTAAACTTCACAATTTATTCTAAGACAATTAACTTGCAGCTTTCTTCAACCTGTCAAACAATCTCCGTACATCTAAAACACAATTGTTTTTGTCTCCACTTACGTGACTCCGTGAATTTGGTGCCCATTGTAGGGTACATTGTATTGGTTAGACAGAACAGTCAGGAAGCTCATATGGAGTAAAAATAAGGGACAAAAGAACCACCCTGTGTTACTGTGTTACTGTGTTACTGTGTTACTGTGTCACTGTGTTACTGTGTTACTGTGTTACTATGTCACTGTGTTACTGTGTTACTATGTCACTGTGTTACTGTGTTACTGTGTCACTGTGTTACTGTGTTACTGTGTTACTGTGTCACTGTGTTACTGTGTTACTGTGTTACTGTGTTACTGTGTCATTGTGTTATTGTGTTACTGTGTTACTGTGTCACTGTGTTACTGTGTTACTGTGTTACTGTGTTACTGTGTTACTGTGTTACTGTCCCTCATAGAACCACAACCCTGTGTTACTGTGTCTCTGTCTCTCATATAACCACAGCCCTGTGTTACTGTGTCTCTGTCTCTCATAGAACCACAACCCTGTGTTACTGTGTCTCTGTCTCTCATAGAACCACAACCCTGTGTTACTGTGCCTCATAGAACCACAGCCCTGTGTTACTGTGTTACTGTGCCTCATATAACCACAACCCTGTGTTACTGTGCCTCATAGAACCACAGCCCTGTGTTACTGTGTCTCTGTCTCTCATAGAACCACAGCCCTGTGTTACTGTGTCTCTGTCTCTCATAGAACCACAGCCCTGTGTTACTGTGTCTCTGTCTCTCATAGAACCACAACCCTGTGTTACTGTGTCTCTGTCTCTCATAGAACCACAACCCTGTGTTACTGTGTCTCTGTCCCTCATAGAACCACAGCCCTGTGTTACTGTGTTACTGTGCCTCATATAACCACAACCCTGTGTTACTGTGCCTCATAGAACCACAGCCCTGTGTTACTGTGTTACTGTGCCTCATATAACCACAACCCTGTGTTACTGTGTCTCTGTCTCTCATAGAACCACAGCCCTGTGTTACTGTGTCTCTGTCTCTCATAGAACCACAACCCTGTGTTACTGTGTCTCTGTCTCTCATAGAACCACAACCCTGTGTTACTGTGTCTCTGTCTCTCATAGAACCACAACCCTGTGTTACTGTGTCTCTGTCCCTCATAGAACCACAGCCCTGTGTTACTGTGTCTCTGTCCCTCATATAACCACAGCCCTGTGTTACTGTGTTACTGTCCCTCATAGAACCACAGCCCTGTGTTACTGTGTTACTGTCTCTCATATAACCACAGCCCTGTGTTACTGTGTTACTGTCCCTCATAGAACCACAACCCTGTGTTACTGTGTTACTGTCCCTCATAGAACCACATCCCTGTGTTACTGTGTCTCTGTCCCTCATAGAACCACATCCCTGTGTTACTGTGTCTCTGTCCCTCATATAACCACAGCCCTGTGTTACTGTGTCTCTGTCTCTCATAGAACCACAACCCTGTGTCACTGTGTCTCTGTCCCTCATAGAACCACAACCCTGTGTTACTGTGTCTCTGTCCCTCATAGAACCACAGCCCAGTGTTACTGTGTCTCTGTCTCTCATATAACCACAGCCCTGTGTTACTGTGTTACTGTCCCTCATAGAACCACAGCCCTGTGTTACTGTGTCTCTGTCCCTCATAGAACCATATCCCTGTGTTACTGTGTCTCTGTCCCTCATATAACCACAACCCTGTGTTACTGTGTCTCTGTCCCTCATAGAACCATATCCCTGTGTTACTGTCCCTCATAGAACCACAACCCTGTGTTACTGTGTCTCTGTCCCTCATAGAACCACAACCCAGTGTTACTGTGTCTCTGTCCCTCATAGAACCACAACCCAGTGTTACTGTGTCTCTGTCTCTCATAGAACCACAACCCTGTGTTACTGTGTCTCTGTCCCTCATAGAACCACAGCCCTGTGTTACTGTGTCTCTGTCCCTCATATAACCACAGCCCTGTGTTACTGGGTCTCTGTCTCTCATAGAACCACAACCCTGTGTTACTGTGTCTCTGTCCCTCATAGAACCACAACCCTGTGTTACTGTGTCTCTTTGTCTCATATAACCACAGTCCTGTCTTCCTGGGTCTCTGTGTCTCTCTCCCTCCCTGAGAAACTGGGACAGGCCATTCATCATGTTGGGGTCGTGCTCCTTCAGAGCCGACTGTTGACAGAGCTATTAGCCGTTAATACCTCAAGGACACAGCAGGGCCTAACCTTTGACCCTGGCTCCCATCGACAGGTATGGGAACGCGGGTCACTCCGACGTGTTCAGCGTCTGTTGCTGTTACGTTGACGGCTCTAGTACATCTCAGGTGGTTGTTGGTGGTGAATCATTTCCTATGTGAAAATGCTAGTGGGTAGTGTGTCTGTGTGTGTGTGTGTGTGTATGTGTTTCTGTAATGTCTGTTGTCTGTGTGTGTGTGTGTGTGTGTGTTTCTGTAATGTCTGTGTGTGTGTGTGTGTGTGTGTGTGTGTGTGTGTGTGTGTGTGTGTGTGTGTGTGTGTGTGTGTGTGTGTGTGTGTGTGTGTGTGTGTGTGTGTGTGTGTAGACCTATTTAATGCCTGAGAAGTGAAATCATGTCATCGTGACCTCACCTTGAAGGTCAACTGTCCCTAGAAATCCTCTCCTCACTTCTCTGCCTTCTGGGGAACCTGTCCTTGTTGTTATCTGGTGTCGTATTGTACCACTCTCCTCTCCTTACCACTTCTACATCCCAGCATGCAACTTACCTTACCATTTCTACAACCCAGCATCCATCTCTCCTTACCACTTACCCAGAATCCATCTCTCCTTACCACTTCTCCTACCCAGCATCCATCTCTCCTTACCACTTCTCCTACCCAGCATCCATCTCTCCTTACCACTTCTCCTACCCAGCATCCATCTCTCCTTACCACTTCTCCTACCCAGCATCCATCTCTCCTTACCACTTCTCCTACCCAGCATCCATCTCTCCTTACCACTTCTCCTACCCAGCATCCATCTCTCCTTACCACTTCTCCTACCCAGCATCCATCTACCACTTCTCAATCCTCTTACCACTTCTCCTACCCAGCATCCATCTCTCCTTACCACTTCTCCTACCCAGCATCCATCTCTCCTTACCACTTCTCCTACCCAGCATCCATCTCTCCTTACCACTTCTCCTACCCAGAATCCATCTCTCCTTACTACTTCTACGACCCAGAATCCATCTCTCCTTACCACTGCTACGACTCAGAATCCATCTCTCCTTACCACTTCTACAACCCAGCATCCATCTCTCCTTACCACTTCTCCTACCCAGCATCCATCTCTCCTTACCACTTCTCCTACCCAGCATCCATCTCTCCTTACCACTTCTCCTACCCAGCA
>NW_024060711.1:0-21681 GCF_016432855.1 Salvelinus namaycush | reverse complement strand
TGTACTGACTACCCTGGTACTGTAACACCATCTACTATGTTGTACTGACTACCCTGGGTACTGTAACACCATCTACTGTTGTACTGACTACCCTGGGTACTGTAGCACCATCTACTGTTGTACTGACTACCCTGGGTACTGTAACACCATCTACTGTTGTACTGACTACCCTGGGTACTGTAGAACCATCTACTGTTGTACTGACTACCCTGGGTACTGTAACACCATCTACTGTTGTACTGACTACCCTGGGTACTGTAGAACATCTACTGTTGTACTGATACCTGGTACTGTAGAACCTCTATGTTGTACGACTACCTGGGTAATGTAGCACCATCTACTGTTGTACTGACTACCCTGGGTACTGTAACACCATCTACTGTTGTACTGACTACCCTGGGTACTGTAGCACCATCTACTGTTTGTACTGACTACCCTGGGTACTGTAGCACCATCTACTGTTGGACTGACTACCCTGGGTACTGTAACACCATCTACTGTTGTACTGACTACCCTGGGTACTGTAGCACCATCTACTGTTGTACTGACTACCCTGGGTACTGTAACACCATCTACTGTGTACTGACTACCATGGGTACTGTAACACCATCTACTGTTGTACTGACTACCCTGGGTACTGTAACACCATCTACTGTTGTACTGACTACCCTGGGTACTGTAAAACCATCTACTGTTGTACTGACTACCCTGGGTACTGTAACACCATCTACTGTTGTACTGACTACCCTGGGTACTATAGCACCATCTACTGTTGTACTGACTACCCTGGGTACTGTAACACCATCTACTGTTGTACTGACTACCCTGGTTACTGTAACACCATCTACTGTTGTACTGACTACCCTGGGTACTGTAAAACCATCTACTGTTGTACTGACTACCCTGGGTACTGTAGCACCATCTACTGTTGTACTGACTACCCTGGGTACTGTAACACCAGACCATCTACTGTTGTACTGACTACCCTGGGTACTGTAACACCATCTACTGTTGTACTGACTACCCTGGGTACTGTAACACCATCTACTGTTGTACTGACTACCCTGGGTACTGTAGCACCATCTACTGTTGTACTGACTACCCTGGGTACTGTAGCACCATCTACTGTTGGACTGACTACCCTGGGTACTGTAACACCATCTACTGTTGTACTGACTACCCTGGGTACTGTAACACCATCTACTGTTGTACTGACTACCCTGGGTACTGTAACACCATCTACTGTTGTACTGACTACCCTGGGTACTGTAACACCATCTACTGTTGTACTGACTACCCTGGGTACTGTAACACCATCTACTGTTGGACTGACTACCCTGGGTACTGTAACACCATCTACTGTTGGACTGACTACCCTGGGTACTGTAACACCATCTACTGTTGTACTGACTACCCTGGGTACTGTAACACCATCTACTGTTGTACTGACTACCCTGGGTACTGTAGAACATCTACTGTTGTACTGACTACCCTGGGTACTGTAACACCATCTACTGTTGTACTGACTACCCTGGGTACTGTAGAACATCTACTGTTGTACTGACTACCCTGGGTACTGTAACACCATCTACTGTTGTACTGACTACCCTGGGTACTGTAGCACCATATACTGTTGTACTGACTACCCTGGGTACTGTAACACCATCTACTGTTGTACTGACTACCCTGGGTACTGTAGCACCATCTACTGTTGTACTGACTACCCTGGGTACTGTAACACCATCTACTGTTGGACTGACTACCCTGGGTACTGTAACACCATCTACTGTTGTACTGACTACCCTGGGTACTGTAGCACCATCTACTGTTGTACTGACTACCCTGGGTACTGTAACACCATCTACTGTTGTACTGACTACCCTGGGTACTGTAACACCATCTACTGTTGTACTGACTACCCTGGGTACTGTAACACCATCTACTGTTGTACTGACTACCTTGGGTACTGTAAAACCATCTACTGTTGTACTGACTACCCTGGGTACTGTAACACCATCTACTGTTGTACTGACTACCCTGGGTACTGTAGCACCATCTACTGTTGTACTGACTACCCTGGGTACTGTAGCACCATCTACTGTTGTACTGACTACCCTGGGTACTGTAACACCATCTACTGTTGTACTGACTACCCTGGGTACTGTAACACCATCTACTGTTGTACTGACTACCCTGGGTACTGTAAAACCATCTACTGTTGTACTGACTACCCTGGGTACTGTAGCACCATCTACTGTTGTACTGACTACCCTGGGTACTGTAACACCATCTACTGTTGTACTGACTACCCTGGGTACTGTAACACCATCTACTGTTGTACTGACTACCCTGGGTACTGTAACACCATCTACTGTTGGACTGACTACCTTGGGTACTGTAACACCATCTACTGTTGTACTGACTACCCTGGGTACTGTAACACCATCTACTGTTGGACTGACTACCCTGGGTACTGTAACACCATCTACTGTTGGACTGACTACCCTGGGTACTGTAACACCATCTACTGTTGTACTGACTACCCTGGGTACTGTAACACCATCTACTGTTGTACTGACTACCCTGGGTACTGTAGCACCATCTACTGTTGTACTGACTACCCTGGGTACTGTAACACCATCTACTGTTGTACTGACTACCCTGGGTACTGTAACACCATCTACTGTTGTACTGACTACCCTGGGTACTGTAACACCATCTACTGTTGTACTGACTACCCTGGGTACTGTAGCACCATCTACTGTTGTACTGACTACCCTGGGTACTGTAACACCATCTACTGTTGTACTGACTACCCTGGGTACTGTAACACCATCTACTGTTGTACTGACTACCCTGGGTACTGTAGAACATCTACTGTTGTACTGACTACCCTGGGTACTGTAACACCATCTACTGTTGTACTGACTACCCTGGGTACTGTAGAACATCTACTGTTGTACTGACTACCCTGGGTACTGTAACACCATCTACTGTTGTACTGACTACCCTGGGTACTGTAGCACCATCTACTGTTGTACTGACTACCCTGGGTACTGTAACACCATCTACTGTTGTACTGACTACCCTGGGTACTGTAGCACCATCTACTGTTGTACTGACTACCCTGGGTACTGTAACACCATCTACTGTTGTACTGACTACCCTGGGTACTGTAACACCATCTACTGTTGTACTGACTACCCTGGGTACTGTAGCACCATATACTGTTGTACTGACTACCCTGGGTACTGTAACACCATCTACTGTTGTACTGACTACCCTGGGTACTGTAGCACCATCTACTGTTGTACTGACTACCCTGGGTACTGTAACACCATCTACTGTTGGACTGACTACCCTGGGTACTGTAACACCATCTACTGTTGTACTGACTACCCTGGGTACTGTAGCACTATCTACTGTTGTACTGACTACCCTGGGTACTGTAACACCATCTACTGTTGTACTGACTACCCTGGGTACTGTAACACCATCTACTGTTGTACTGACTACCCTGGGTACTGTAACACCATCTACTGTTGTACTGACTACCCTGGGTACTGTAAAACCATCTACTGTTGTACTGACTACCCTGGGTACTGTAGCACCATCTACTGTTGTACTGACTACCCTGGGTACTGTAACACCATCTACTGTTGTACTGACTACCCTGGGTACTGTACACCATCTACTGTTGTACTGACTACCCTGGGTACTGTAACACCATCTACTGTTGTACTGACTACCCTGGGTACTGTAACACCATCTACTGTTGTACTGACTACCCTGGGTACTGTAACACCATCTACTGTTGTACTGACTACCCTGGGTACTGTAACACCATCTACTGTTGTACTGACTACCCTGGGTCCTGTAACACCATCTACTGTTGTACTGACTACCCTGGGTACTATAGCACCATCTACTGTTGTACTGACTACCCTGGGTACTGTAGCACCATCTACTGTTGGACTGACTACCCTGGGTACTGTAACACCATCTACTGTTGTACTGACTACCCTGGGTACTGTAGCACCATCTACTGTTGGACTGACTACCCTGGGTACTGTAACACCATCTACTGTTGTACTGACTACCCTGGGTACTGTAGCACCATCTACTGTTGGACTGACTACCCTGGTACTGTAACACCATCTACTGTTGTACTGACTACCCTGGGTACTGTAACACCATCTACTGTTGTACTGACTACCCTGGGTACTGTAGCACCATCTACTGTTGTACTGACTACCCTGGGTACTGTAGCACCATCTACTGTTGTACTGACTACCCTGGGTACTGTAGCACCATCTACTGTTGTACTGACTACCCTGGGTACTGTAGCACCATCTACTGTTGTACTGACTACCCTGGGTCCTGTAGCACCATCTACTGTTGTACTGACTACCCTGGGTACTGTAACACCATCTACTGTTGTACTGACTACCCTGGGTACTGTAACACCATCTACTGTTGTACTGACTACCCTGGGTACTGTAACACCATCTACTGTTGGACTGACTACCCTGGGTACTGTAGCACCATCTACTGTTGTACTGACTACCCTGGGTACTGTAGCACCATCTACTGTTGTACTGACTACCCTGGGTACTGTAACACCATCTACTGTTGTACTGACTACCCTGGGTACTGTAGCACCATCTACTGTTGTACTGACTACCCTGGGTACTGTAGCACCATCTACTCACATATATTCACATGAGCACCACAATGCCTATTCCACCCATGCTCTACCAAGGTTTTTCAGCACACAGCGTTGATCTAGTGGCTATGTTAGTATTGTACTTCAGACTATGTGTAGACAGGTTGATTAGGATTCAAACCTTCTCAAACAGCCCAATTCATACTCTTCAGAGGGATAATGGACGTTATAATTATATATACACCGGTATACAGTACTGTTCAAAAGTTTGGGGTCACAGAAATGTACTTGTGTTTGAAAGAAAAGCTATTTTTTTTGTCCATTAAAATAACATAAATTTGATCAGAAATACAGTGTAGACATTGTTAATGTTGTACATGACTATTGTAGCTGGAAACACCTGATTTGTTATGGAATATCTACATAGGCGTACAGAGGCCCATTATCAGCAACCATCACTCCTGTGTTCCAATGGCACATTGTCTTAGATAATCCAAGTTTATCATTTTAAAAGGCTAATTGATTATTAGAAAACCTTTTGCAATTATGTTAGCACAGCTGAAAACTGTTGTCCTGATTAAAGAAGCAATAAAACTGGCCTTCTTTATACTAGCTGAGTATCTGGAGCATCAGCATTTGTGGGTTTGATTACAGGCTCAAAATGGCCAGAAACAAAGAACTTTCTTCTGAAACTCATCAGTCTATTCTTGTTCTGAGAAATGAAGGCCAATCCATGCGAGAAATTGCCAAGAAACTGAAGATCTCTTACAATGCTGTGTACTACTCCCTTCACAGAACAGCGCAAACTGGCCCTAACCAGAATAGAAAGAGGAGTGGGAGGCCCCGGTGCACAACTGAGCAAGCTGACAAGTACATTAGAGTGTCTAGTTTGAGAAACAGACGCCTCACAAGTCCTCAACTGGCAGCTTCATTATATAGTACCCGGCAAAACACCAGTCTCAACATCAACAGTGAAGAGGCGACTCCGGGATGCTGGACTTCTAGGCAGCGTTGCAAATAAAAAGCCATATCTCAGATTTGCCAATGAAAAGAAAAGATTAAGATGGGCAAAATAACACAGACACTGGACAGAGGAACTCTGCCTGGAAGGCCAGCATCCCGGAGTCGCCTCTTCACTGTTGACGTCTAGGTCTAAGTACCCAGCCTACACATAGGTTGAATTACAATACCAGCATAGTTACTGTAGTAGATCAAAGCTTTTCTTTTTTGGCTTCAGACCAATGTTTATTCTTACTTAAAACACTTTTTTGTTTTTATTTGTATCATACCTCGATGCCTCATCACCATCATCATCATCACCACCACCACCATCATCACCATCACCCTCCTCATCACCCCCATCATCATCATCACCACCACCACCACCATCACCATCCTCCTCATCATCATCCTCACCATCACCACCACATCACCCCCATCATCATCACCACCACCACCACCACCACCATCATCACCATCCTCCTCATCATCATCCTCACCACCACCCTCCTCATCACCACCACCATCATCATCACCACCACCACCACCACCATCATCACCATCCTCCTCATCATCATCCTCACCATCACCACCACCCTCCTCATCACCCCCATCATCATCATCACCACCACCACCACCACCACCACCATCATCATCCTCATCATCATCATCTCTTACCTCGATGCCCTCCTTGTTGAGTGCGTACTCATCAAAGTTGAGGATGGCGTTCTTGATGGTGCGAGGAAGAGGCAGGATGGTCAGTCTGATGTTGATGGTGAGAGGAGGAGGCAGGACGGTCAGTCTGATGTTGATGGTGAGAGGGGGAGGCAGGACGGTCAGTCTGATGTTGATGGTGAGAGGAGGAGGCAGGTCGGTCAGTCTGATGTTGATGGTGAGAGGAGGAGGCAGGATGGTCAGTCTGATGTTGATGGTGAGAGGAGGAGGCAGGATGGTCAGTCTGATGTTGATGGTGAGAGGAAGAGGCAGGATGGTCAGTCTGATGTTGATGGTGAGAGGAGGAGGCAGGATGGTCAGTCTGATGTTGATGGTGAGAGGAGGAGGCAGGACGGTCAGTCCGATGTTGATGGTGAGAGGAGGAGGCAGGATGGTCAGTCTGATGTTGATGGTGCGAGGAGGAGGCAGGATGGTCAGTCTGATGTTGATGGTGCGAGGAAGAGGCAGGACGGTCAGTCTGATGTTGATGGTGAGAGGAGGAGGCAGGACGGTCAGTCTGATGTTGATGGTGCGAGGAAGAGGCAGGACGGTCAGTCTGATGTTGATGGTGAGAGGAGGAGGCAGGACGGTCAGTCTGATGTTGATGGTGAGAGGAGGAGGCAGGACGGTCAGTCCGATGTTGATGGTGAGAGGAGGCAGGACGGTCAGTCTGATGTTGATGGTGAGAGGAGGAGGCAGGACGGTCAGTCTGATGTTGATGGTGCGAGGAAGAGGCAGGACGGTCAGTCTGATGTTGATGGTGAGAGAAGGAGGCAGGATGGTCAGTCTGATGTTGATGGTGAGAGGAGGAGGCAGGATGGTCAGTCTGATGTTGATGGTGAGAGGAGGAGGCAGGACGGTCAGTCTGATGTTGGTGAGAGGAGGAGGCAGGATGGTCAGTCTGATGTTGATGGTGAGAGGAGGAGGCAGGACGGTCAGTCTGATGTTGATGGTGAGAGGAGGAGGCAGGATGGTCAGTCTGATGTTGATGGTGCGAGGAGGAGGCAGGATGGTCAGTCTGATGTTGATGGTGAGAGGAGGAGGCAGGATGGTCAGTCCGATGTTGATGGTGAGAGGAGGAGGCAGGACGGTCAGTCTGATGTTGATGGTGAGAGGAGGAGGCAGGATGGTCAGTCTGATGTTGATGGTGCGAGGAGGAGGCAGGATGGTCAGTCTGATGTTGATGGTGAGAGGAGGAGGCAGGACGGTCAGTCCGATGTTGATGGTGAGAGGAGGAGGCAGGACGGTCAGTCCGATGTTGATGGTGAGAGGAGGAGGCAGGATGGTCAGTCTGATGTTGATGGTGAGAGGAGGAGGCAGGACGGTCAGTCTGATGTTGATGGTGAGAGGAGGAGGCAGGACGGTCAGTCTGATGTTGATGGTGCGAGGAAGAGGCAGGACGGTCAGTCTGATGTTGATGGTGAGAGGAGGAGGCAGGACGGTCAGTCTGATGTTGATGGTGAGAGGAGGAGGCAGGACGGTCAGTCCGATGTTGATGGTGAGAGGAGGCAGGACGGTCAGTCTGATGTTGATGGTGAGAGGAGGAGGCAGGATGGTCAGTCTGATGTTGATGGTGAGAGGAGGCAGGACGGTCAGTCTGATGTTGATGGTGAGAGGAGGAGGCAGGATGGTCAGTCTGATGATGATGGTGAGAGGAGGAGGCAGGACGGTCAGTCTGATGTTGGTGAGAGGAGGAGGCAGGACGGTCAGTCTGATGTTGATGGTGAGAGGAGGAGGCAGGACGGTCAGTCTGATGTTGATGGTGAGAGGAGGAGGCAGGATGGTCAGTCTGATGTTGATGGTGCGAGGAGGAGGCAGGATGGTCAGTCTGATGTTGATGGTGCGAGGAGGAGGCAGGATGGTCAGTCTGATGTTGATGGTGAGAGGAGGCAGGACGGTCAGTCTGATGTTGATGGTGCGAGGAGGAGGCAGGATGGTCAGTCTGATGTTGATGGTGAGAGGAGGCAGGATGGTCAGTCTGATGTTGATGGTGAGAGGAGGAGGCAGGATGGTCAGTCTGATGTTGATGGTGCGAGGAGGAGGCAGGACGGTCAGTCTGATGTTGATGGTGAGAGGAGGCAGGATGGTCAGTCTGATGTTGATGGTGCGAGGAGGAGGCAGGATGGTCAGTCTGATGTTGATGGTGCGAGGAGGAGGCAGGATGGTCAGTCCGATGTTGATGGTGAGAGGAGGAGGCAGGATGGTCAGTCTGATGTTGATGGTGCGAGGAAGAGGCAGGACGGTCAGTCTGATGTTGATGGTGAGAGGAGGAGGCAGGACGGTCAGTCTGATGTTGATGGTGAGAGGAGGAGGCAGGATGGTCAGTCCGATGTTGAGAGGAGGCAGGACGGTCAGTCCGATGTTGATGGTGAGAGGAGGCAGGATGGTCAGTCTGATGTTGATGGTGAGAGGAGGAGGCAGGATGGTCAGTCTGATGTTGATGGTGAGAGGAGGAGGCAGGATGGTCAGTCTGATGTTGATGGTGAGAGGAGGAGGCAGGATGGTCAGTCTGATGTTGATGGTGCGAGGAGGAGGCAGGATGGTCAGTCTGATGTTGATGGCGTTGCTCCTCTTGGAGTCCAGAACGATGACCTCCTGACGTTTACCGTCCGCTGCAGTTTTCTGACGGAACAACAGAAAGACAAACAGACAGACAGACAGGTTACTGAGAGGTCACAGAGGCTGTTTTCTGATGGAACAATAGGACAGACAGACAGGTTACTGAGAGGTCACAGAGGCTGTTTTCAGATGGAACAATAGGACAGACAGACAGGGGTTACTGAGAGGTCACAGAGGCTGTTTTCTGATGGAACAATAGGACAGACAGACAGGTTACTGAGAGGTCACAGAGGCTGTTTTCTGATGGAACAATAGGACAGACAGACAGGTTACTGAGAGGTCACAGAGGCTGTTTTCAGATGGAACAATAGGACAGACAGACACAGGTTACTGAGAGGTGTGTTGATGAGGGTTATGACGTAAACCAGTAGCTCTGTGTCCACTCCATCTTTCTCATCTAACATCTCCGTGGCATTAGACCAAGACGTCTGTGTGTTGTACCTTGTTGATGAGGGTTATGACGTAAACCAGTAGCTCTGTGTCCACTCCATCTTTCTCATCTAACATCTCCGTGGCATTAGACCACTGATTACAGCCTGGAGAAACACCATTAGTCAATAATATATCAGTCCATCTTTCAATTGACAAACCAGTCTACTGATTGATTTATTTATTGATGGATTAAACAATCAAACACTCAATCACTCAATCAACACAGACCGACAGACTGGCCGACCGACCGGCCGACGGAGCGGTACCTCTCTTGGTGTCTACAGTAGCGATGGCCTCTATGAGTAGAGGGGCGTTGGACTCTGAGTATTCCACAAACACCAGCAGCAACTTCAGAGCTGTCTTCACCACCGGGCGGAACTGAGACACAGACAGGGTCAGAGTCAGACACACAAGTCTATAGCAGGAACTCAACCTCCTTAATGTTGTGTGCCAAGCAGACAGGCACCGGGTCCCATTTTTACAATATCAGGTCAGACACTCTAACAACAAGGCCAAAGAGTTTCTAACTAACCTATATATTGGTATTTAGTCTGAGTGTTTAACTAACCTATATATATATATTGGTACTTAGTCTGAGTCTAAATAACAAAATATAGGTTTAGTTGTAGAGTAAAACAGATGCTGTAGCTTGTATTCGGCGCATGTGACAAATAAAAATTTAATTTGATTCACCTTTGAGCCAATGAGAGTGTAGAGCCACTGGATGGTCTCAATGTGACAGATGACTCCATTCATTCCATCCACATAAAGCATGATCTGTCCCAGAGCTAAGAGAGATGGAGAGAGAGGTAGAGAGAGGGAGAGAGAGGTAGAGAGAGGGAGAGAGAGGTAGAGAGATGGAGAGGTAAATACAACCTACATTTATGTTTATTTATTTACTCTTTTGTACTTTAACTATTTGCACAGCATTACACCACTGTATAAAGACATAATATGACATTTGACATAGCCCCTCTAGAATGTAGCCCCTCTAGAATGTAGCCTCTCTAGAATCTAGTCCCTCTAGAATCTAGTCCCTCTAGAATGTAGTCCCTCTAGAATCTAGTCCCTCTAGAATCTAGTCCCTCTAGAATCTAGTCCCTCTAGAATCTAGTCCCTCTAGAATCTAGTCCCTCTAGAATCTAGTCCCTCTAGAATCTAGTCCCTCTAGAATGTAGTCCCTCTAGAATCTAGTCCCTCTAGAATCTAGTCCCTCTAGAATCTAGTCCCTCTAGAATCTAGTCCCTCTAGAATCTAGTCCCTCTAGTCTACAATGTTGTTCATTTCTCAACACGCCACCTGAATAAACACATCTGCTTGAGTGTTATAGACAGACGTAATGTCAAGTGTTTCTCAACATGTGTTTCAATAAGACATAATGTCCAGCATTTCAAAGACACGCCAGGGTTGTTCACACGTGTTATAGAAAGACCTAATGTCCAGCGTTTCAAAGACACGCCAGGGTTGTTCACATGTGTTATAGAAAGACCTAATGTCAAGCGTTTCAAAGACACGCCAGGGTTGTTCACACGTGTTATAGAAAGACCTAATGTCAAGCGTTTCAAAGACACGCCAGGGTTGTTCACACGTGTTATAGAAAGACCTAATGTCAAGCGTTTCAAAGACACACCAGGGTTGTTCACATGTGTTATAGAAAGACCTAATGTCCAGCGTTTCAAAGACACGCCAGGGTTGTTCACACGTGTTATAGAAAGACCTAATGTCAAGCGTTTCAAAGACACGCCAGGGTTGTTCACACGTGTTATAGAAAGACCTAACAAAAAATAAATAAACTAAACAAATTAAACATTTTCTTTCACATAACTTAAATTTCAACAGGTACATGTCATTCTGCTCTTTGGCCAGTGGGCGGCAGCAATGGGTTTATGGTTAAAGATACACATCATACTGTTGTGGTCAATGACACTGGCACTTGTGTTTTTCCATTGTATTTAAAAAAAAAAAAAAAAGAGCTTCTGGAGCATGGGGTACTGTTGTATTGGATCCCTGAGCAGGTTGATCTATGTCATAGAGGGAACAATTTACATTTACATTTAAGTCATTTAGCAGACGCTCTTATCCAGAGCGACTTACAAATTGTTATAAGTACACCTCTGCATAACATTGTATCCTTATTAACATTAAAGAACTAAAAAGAAAGAAACTAAAAAGAAAGAAATATAGATCAACTTACAAAGAATAACTTTATTAACATTGTTTTTTAGTCTGTAACAGAAAAGACTTAAAGTGCATCGATTTGTTTTGAAATAAAAAATAAAAAATTCAAGCCTTATTTAAACTGTAAACATTTTTTTACCATTTGATACTGAAAAATTAAATTAAATATAATCAATAAATAATAATAAATTCAAATTGATCAGCAACATTAACTCAGGAGCACAATATATGAAAAACAAAAATGAATAAAACAATTTGTGCTGATTTTTAAAAATCAAAATGAGGAAGTCATAGTTTTTATTTTTGCAGCGTCATCCAGCATGACAGAGACCATGTCTAATGCTGCAGGTAGTATCAGCTCCTCTGCTATGGAGTGGTTTTTTTTGCACTGAGCAATTTGGTACACCACCTTATATGATGCCAGCAGTGCTCTCTGGTTTACTGAAGCAGCATTCACAAAGCGGGACGATTGTTGGCAATATTCAGCACGTTTTCGCTGAAAAAACTCAAGCGGCTTATCAGCGTGATCGGGGTGTAATGTCTTTAAGTGACGCCTTAATTTATTTGGCTTCATGCTGTCCGCTGCCAACATTTTTAGACACAGTAAACATACTGACATCATTGGTTAATACGTTAAAATAGCATACACAGAAACAATGTGCCAATATTTGTTCTAAATATGTTTTGATAATCTATTATAATAACACTATATTCACATGAATTAATCTGTACATTCTGCACCATAATTCATAAGAACATGTCATTCCAGAATGCAACAATAAGACAATTCTACCATTATCTGATGGTATGTTGGTGTTTCGTTACACCCGAAACCCAAAACAAAACAACAAAACCCCTCTTACAGAAATACCAGTGAAATTACAGATGATCACATAGATAAATACAACTAACAGTGTCATTGCACTGGTGTGGTCTTTGTGGAATGACCAAGAGACATTGCAGACAATTTCATATATATTCCTGGATGTTCTTAAAACCTCTCTAGAGTAGGGGGCAGCATTCGGAATTTTGGATGAAATGCATGCCCAAATTAAACTGCCTGCTTCTTGGGCCCAGAAGTTATGATATGCATATAACTGGTAGATTTGGATAGAAAACACTCTAAAGTTTCCAAAACTCTAAAAAATAGTGTCTGTGAGTTTAACAGAACTGATTTGGCAGGCGAAAACCAGAGAAAAATCCATTCAGGAAGTCGTTTTTTTTTTTTTGTTGTAGTTTTCTATTCAATGCCATTACAGTATCCATTGACTTAGGACTCAAATTGCAGTTTCTATGCCTTCCACTAGATGTCAACAGTCTTTAGAAATTGTTTCAGGCTTGTATTCTGAAAAATGAAGAAGTAAGAGCAGTTGGAATGAGTGGACCCTAAAGTGTCACAGAGCTTTTTCATGAGCGAGACCGAGAGAGTGCGTTTCTTGTTTACCTTTTAAATTGACAACGTTATTGTCCGGTTGAATTATTATTGATTATTTAGGCTAAAAACAACCTGAGGTTAGAATATAAACATGGTTTGACATGTTTCTATGAACTTTACGGATACAATTTGGATTTTTTTGTCTTCCTGTTTTGACTGCGTTTGAGCCTGTGGATTACTGAAGAAAACGCACGAACAAAACAGGTTTTTGGGTATAAAGAGACTTTATCGAACAAAAGGAACATTTATTGAGTAAAGGAATTTACATTTTAGTCATTTAGCAGACGCTCTTATCCAGAGCGACTTACAGTAGAGTGCATACATTTTATTACATTTTACATACTGAGACAAGGATATCCCTACCAGCCAAACCCTCCCTAACCCTCCCTAACCCGGACGACGCTATGCCAATTGTGCGTCGCCCCACGGACCTCCCGGTTGCGGCCGGCTGCGACAGAGCCTGGGCGCGAACCCAGAGACTCTGGTGGCGCAGCTAGCACTGCGATGCAGTGCCCTAGACCACTACGCCACCCGGAATGTCTGCTGAGTGCAACCATATGAAGATCATCAAAGGTAAGGGATTCATTTTATCTCTATTTCTAAATTGTGTAACTGTTCAACCTGGCTGGTTACTGTTTGTAATGATTTGTCTAGTGGGCTATGTTCTCAAATAATCGTAAGGTATGCTTTCACCGTAAATAATTTTTTTAATCTGACACCGTGGTTGGATTCACAAGAAGTTCATCTTTAAACCCATGTAAAATATGTTTTGTTTTCTGAATTTTTAGAATGAGTATTTCTGTATTTGAATTTGGCGCCCAGCAGTTTCACTGGCTGTTGAAGAGGTGTGACGCTAACGTCTCACGTACCCAAGAGAGGTTAAAACGGTTCCTTTGCGTCATAACCTAAAAGGGCTACGGTCAATCCCATTTCAATTCGGTAAATTCAGGTGCCCATTTATAAACAGTTTTTTTTTCAATTCTTAAATTTACTGGATTGACTTAATTAAGATGGAATTGACCTCAAACATTTTTTGGGGGACCAATCATTTTGGATGTTTACTCTACTTTTTTAAACTCCAGTGTTGTGTCATAGTGTTGTCCCATATGATGTTGGCTGTGTGGTAATTCTACGACAGTTTCGTAGTATACATCTGAACTTTGGCTGACACTGTCGACTTCTGCCCCGTAGACATTTTTGTCGGAGCAACGTCTCTGTATGAGTTTGAATAGGGCCGTGCCTGGCACCACCAGACTGGGGATTCCTGCCAGGATAAAGATGATGACGTAAATCCAAGCAGGATACTCCAGCACCTCCAGAGTGGGGAAGTCCTCCTGCAGGTCACAGAGATGGGAAATAAGTCTGTGAGAAGGACGCTCTAGCATGCTACACGTTGGTGGTGGATGAGGGGAGTTTCTCCTCTTACAGCGGTTTGACATCTGGAAAAGCACTATATTAATGCTATCAGTTATTATTATTAATATCGAGAAAGAAAAAAATGTACTACTATATGTGACAGGTTTAGTTCCCCTTGACTCCTGTTTCAAACCAAGGGGGTGGTGTAGTCTACCAACACCTAGTGTTCAGTTACACAATAGGTTATCATCTGGGAGGGATTAGAACTTGGGTCCGTATTCATTAAGTGTCTCAGAGTTGGAGTGCAGATCTAGGATCAGCTCCTTCCTGTCCATGTTATCGTGTTTGTTGTGATCTCAAAAGGTAAAACTGATCATAGATCAGTAATCCTACTCTGAGACGCTGTATCAATACGGCAAACAGATTTGAACGTAGTGGAGAAACATTACCGAGCTTGGATTCCAGGCGATGTAGGTGACGTTGGAGCTGACTTTGGTGACGAAGTAGAAGACGAAGATTACTAAGACGATTAAAGGGCTGACGAACCTCCAGGTCACCTGCCAGAACAGGTTGGGCTTGTGACCAATCATGAACTGTATGTCCTTGTTAAACCTGTAGAAGAAGACTTCATTAACTCATGGAGGAAGGACATGTGTCTCCTGCTGTACTCAACCCCTCTGATACAGACAAATGCAGACACGTTGGAGATGCTGGGGGGGGCTTTAGGGGGGACGAGGAGAGGCTGGGGGGGGGCTTTAGGGGGGACGAGGAGAGACAAAACGTACGCATCAGTTTCAGACCTCTCTTGAACTGATCACTGTTTGACGCTCATCAGGAACACAAGCAATTGGGTGCAGCATTAACCTTTGGTTACTACATTTACATGCCAACTTTGTAGCCTCGTTAAACCAGCCTTATCTTGGAATTTCACATTTTGTTTTACTTCCCATATCAAGAGAAGTGGAACAGAATATGAGCTTGCAAGATCAGGCTGGGTTAATGAGGCTACCAACTTTGGCATCATTAAGATGGACATACATTAGTTAGTTAGCTGATGCCAAAATTCACAGCTACTTGGATTGATTTCTGTGGTGGCTATTGCCTCAAAAGGTTGTGGTGGATCGGGGAGGAAGAGGAGGTGAACACTCACCTGTCTATGCCATAGATGTAGACCACAGCTATCATCTCACAGAAGGCGATGACTAGGAGAGGGATGGAGCCGGCAAAGCTGTCGAACAGAGCCAGCCAGTAGTTACCAGAACTCTGAGCAAATATCAGGGCAATGATGAATGACACCAGACAGACAATACCTGAAACAAAAGACACAAACGCTGAGTTATTTCTTCAAGGAACATTTGACCAGTGGTCTTCATCTTTAGTCCTGGAGAGCTACTGCATGTGCAGGTGTTTGTTCCAGCCCAGCACTAAGCTCACCAGGACAGGAGATGGAGACCCCTGCATTGGAAATGTATATTGCGCCATGCGTCCAATGATACCGGGTCTCAATTGATTCGAGCAAAGTTATGATCTTCCTGTCTGGGTTGGCGCCCCCCCTTGGGTTGTGCCGTGGAGGAGATCTTTGTGGGCTATACTCGGCCTAGTCTCAGGATGGTAAGTTGGTGGTTGAAGATATCCCTCTAGTGGTGTGGGGGCTGTGCCTTGGCAAAGTTGGTGGGGTTATATCCTTCCTGTTTGGCCCTGTCCGGGGGTATCATCGGATGGGGCCACAGTGTCTCCTGACCCCTCCTGTCTCAGCCTCCAGTATTTATGCTGCATTAGTTTGTGTCAGGGGGCTAGGGTCAGTTGGTTATATCTGGAGTACTTCTGTCTTATCCGGTGTCCTGTGTGAATTTACGTATGCTCTCTCTAATTCTCTCTTTCTCTCTCTCTCTCTTTCTTTCTTTCTTTCTTTCTTTCTTTCTTTCTTTCTTTCTTTCTTTCTTTCTTTCTTTCTTTCTTTCTTTCTTTCTTTCTTTCTCTCTCTCGGAGGACCTGAGCCCTAGGACCATGCCTCAGGACAACCTGACATGATGACTCCTTGCTGTCCCCAGTACACCTGGCCATGCTGCTGCTCCAGTTTCAACTGTTCTGCCTGCGGCTATGGAACCCTGACCTGTTCACCGGACGTGCTACCTGTCCCAGACCTGCTGTTTCAATTCTTTAGAGACCGCAGGAGCGGTAGAGATACTCTTAATGATCGGCTATGAAAAGCCAACGGACATTTACTACTGAGGTGCTGCACCCTCGACAACTACTGTGATTATTATTATTTGACCATGCTGGTCATTTATGAACATTTGAACATCTTGGCCATGTTCTGTTATAAACTCCACCCGGCACAGCCAGAAGAGGACTGGCCACCCCTCATAGCCTGGTTCCTCTCTAGGTTTCTTCCTAGGTTTTGGCCTTTCTAGGGAGTTTTTCCTAGCCACCGTGCTTCTACACCTGCATTGCTTGCTGTTTGGGGTTTTAGTCTGGGTTTCTGTACAGCACTTTGAGATATCAGCTAATGTACGAAGGGCTATATAAATAAATTTGATATGAAAAAATAAATTTGATTTACCAGTGATCGCCTCCTTAGGCCACCGTTTAGGGAAGATGTTGAGATCCTGAAGGGGCACCACCGTTCCTTCTATGCTGCCAAACATGGTGGACAGTCCCAGACAGAAGAGCATGATGAAGAACAGGATGGACCAGAGAGGAGAGATAGGCATCTTGGTGATGGCCTCTGTGAACACGATAAAGGCCAGACCAGTTCCCTCCACACCCTATTGGAAGACAATGACTCACCATCAGGGCAAACATGACTAAAAACAGATCCATAGATAAACAGTAAAGAGTTTGGCATACTATTCTCTATGTTACTATAGTCTATGTACTATGTTGGCATGACTAACATGTCGGCAATTGAAATGGGGTGAAAGGCTTTTGATTTCTGGTGACCGACCATACATCACTGAGAAAGTTTGACATTTCAATACCTGACTGAGGAAAGTTTGACATTTCAATACCTGACTGAGGAAAGTTTGACATTTCAATACCTGACTGAGGAAAGTTTGACATTTCAATACCTGACTGAGGAAAGTTTGACATTTCAATACCTGACTGAGGAAAGTCTGACATTTCAATACCTGACTGAGGAAAGTTTGACATTTCAATACCTGACTGAGGAAAGTTTGACATTTCAATACCTGACTGAGGAAAGTTTGACGTTTCACTACCTGACTGAGGAAAGTTTGACATTTCACTACCTGACTGAGGAAAGTTTGACATTTCAATACCTGACTGAGGAAAGTTTGACATTTCAATACCTGACTGAGGAAAGTTTGCAAGTCGCAGGTTTTGAGGTCCAGTCTCTGGATGATCTCTGGGAAGGTGCCGTTTAGATTCTGTAGGGATTCTGCATAGTTGCCTTCTGTGATGTTGCCCTCAGGAAGGTTGAAAGCATTCAGCAGGCCCAAGATGTTTCTGTAAGGGACAACACACAGAGACAGTAAGGTTGAAAGCATTCAGCAGGCCCAAGATGTTTCTGTAAGGGACAACACACAGAGACAGTAAGGTTGAAAGTATTCAGCAGGCCCAAGATGTTTCTGTACGGGACAACACACAGAGACAGTAAGGTTGAAAGCATTCAGCAGGGCCAAGATGTTTCTGTAAGGGACAACACACAGAGACAGTAAGGTTGAAAGTATTCAGCAGGCCCAAGATGTTTCTGTAAGGGACAACACACAGAGACAGTAAGGTTGAAAGTATTCAGCAGGGCCAAGATGTTTCTGTAAGGGACAACACACAGAGACAGTAAGGTTGAAAGTATTCAACAGGGCCAAGATGTTTCTGTATGGGACAACACACAGAGACAGTAAGGTTGAAAGTATTCAGCAGGCCCAAGATGTTTCTGTACGGGACAACACACAGAGACAGTAAGGTTGAAAGCATTCAACAGGGCCAAGATGTTTCTGTATGGGACAACACACAGAGACAGTAAGGTTGAAAGTATTCAGCAGGCCCAAGATGTTTCTGTATGGGACAACACACAGAGACAGTAAGGTTGAAAGCATTCAGCAGGCCCAAGATTTTTCTGTATGGGACAACACACAGAGACAGTAAGGTTGAAAGTATTCAGCAGGGCCAAGATGTTTCTGTAAGGGACAACACACAGAGACAGTAAGGTTGAAAGCATTCAGCAGGGCCAAGATGTTTCTGTAAGGGACAACACACAGAGACAGTAAGGTTGAAAGCATTCAGCAGGGCCAAGATGTTTCTGTAAGGGACAACACACAGAGACAGTAAGGTTGAAAGTATTCAGCAGGGCCAAGATGTTTCTGTAAGGGACAACACACAGAGACAGTAAGGTTGAAAGTATTCAACAGGCCCAAGATGTTTCTGTAAGGGACAACACACAGAGACAGTAAGGTTGAAAGTATTCAACAGGGCCAAGATGTTTCTGTATGGGACAACACATAGAGACAGTAAGGTTGAAAGTATTCAGCAGGCCCAAGATGTTTCTGTAAGGGACAACACACAGAGACAGTAAGGTTGAAAGCATTCAACAGGGCCAAGATGTTTCTGTATGGGACAACACACAGAGACAGTAAGGTGGAAAGCATTCAGCAGGCCCAAGATGTTTCTGTAAGGGACAACACACAGAGACAGTAAGGTTGAAAGTATTCAGCAGGCCCAAGATGTTTCTGTAAGGGACAACACACAGAGACAGTAAGGTTGAAAGTATTCAGCAGGGCCAAGATGTTTCTGTAAGGGACAACACACAGAGACAGTAAGGTTGAAAGTATTCAGCAGGGCCAAGATGTTTCTGTAAGGGACAACACACAGAGACAGTAAGGTTGAAAGTATTCAGCAGGGCCAAGATGTTTCTGTAAGGGACAACACACAGAGGCAGTAAGGTTGAAAGCATTCAGCAGGCCCAAGATGTTTCTGTAAGGGACAACACACAGAGACAGTAAGGTTGAAAGCATTCAGCAGGGCCAAGATGTTTCTGTATGGGACAACACACAGAGACAGTAAGGTTGAAAGTATTCAGCAGGCCCAAGATGTTTCTGTAAGGGACAACACACAGAGACAGTAAGGTTGAAAGTATTCAGCAGGGCCAAGATGTTTCTGTAAGGGACAACACACAGAGACAGTAAGGTTGAAAGTATTCAGCAGGGCCAAGATGTTTCTGTAAGGGACAACACACAGAGACAGTAAGGTTGAAAGTATTCAGCAGGGCCAAGATGTTTCTGTAAGGGACAACACACAGAGACAGTAAGGTTGAAAGTATTCAACAGGGCCAAGATGTTTCTGTACGGGACAACACACAGAGACAGTAAGGTTGAGATTATTCAGCAGGCCCAAGATGTTTCTGTATGGGACAACACACAGAGACAGTAAGGTTGAAAGCATTCAGCAGGCCCAAGATGTTTCTGTAAGGGACAACACACAGAGACAGTAAGGTTGAAAGCATTCAGCAGGCCCAAGATGTTTCTGTAAGGGACAACACACAGAGACAGTAAGGTTGAAAGCATTCAACAGGGCCAAGATGTTTCTGTATGGGACAACACACAGAGACAGTAAGGTTGAAAGTATTCAGCAGGCCCAAGATGTTTCTGTATGGGACAACACACAGAGACAGTAAGGTTGAAAGCATTCAGCAGGCCCAAGATTTTTCTGTATGGGACAACACACAGAGACAGTAAGGTTGAAAGTATTCAGCAGGGCCAAGATGTTTCTGTAAGGGACAACACACAGAGACAGTAAGGTTGAAAGCATTCAGCAGGGCCAAGATGTTTCTGTAAGGGACAACACACAGAGACAGTAAGGTTGAAAGCATTCAGCAGGGCCAAGATGTTTCTGTAAGGGACAACACACAGAGACAGTAAGGTTGAAAGTATTCAGCAGGCCCAAGATGTTTCTGTAAGGGACAACACACAGAGACAGTAAGGTTGAGATTATTCAGCAGGCCCAAGATGTTTCTGTAAGGGACAACACACAGAGACAGTAAGGTTGAAAGCATTCAGCAGGGCCAAGATGTTTCTGTAAGGGACAACACACAGAGACAGTAAGGTTGAAAGTATTCAGCAGGGCCAAGATGTTTCTGTAAGGGACAACACACAGAGACAGTAAGGTTGAAAGTATTCAGCAGGGCCAAGATGTTTCTGTAAGGGACAACACACAGAGACAGTAAGGTTGAAAGCATTCAGCAGGCCCAAGATGTTTCTGTACGGGACAACACACAGAGACAGTAAGGTTGAAAGCATTCAGCAGGCCCAAGATGTTTCTGTAAGGGACAACACACAGAGACAGTAAGGTTGAAAGTATTCAGCAGGGCCAAGATGTTTCTGTAAGGGACAACACACAGAGACAGTAAGGTTGAAAGCATTCAACAGGCCCAAGATGTTTCTGTAAGGGACAACACACAGAGACAGTAAGGTTGAAAGTATTCAACAGGGCCAAGATGTTTCTGTATGGGACAACATATAGAGACAGTAAGGTTGAAAGTATTCAGCAGGCCCAAGATGTTTCTGTAAGGGACAACACACAGAGACAGTAAGGTTGAAAGCATTCAGCAGGGCCAAGATGTTTCTGTATGGGACAACACACAGAGACAGTAAGGTTGAAAGTATTCAGCAGGCCCAAGATGTTTCTGTAAGGGACAACACACAGAGACAGTAAGGTTGAAAGTATTCAGCAGGGCCAAGATGTTTCTGTAAGGGACAACACACAGAGACAGTAAGGTTGAAAGCATTCAGCAGGCCCAAGATGTTTCTGTAAGGGACAACACACAGAGACATAAGGTTGAAAGTATTCAGCAGGGCAAGATGTTTCTGTACGGGACAACACACAGAGACAGTAAGGTTGAAAGTATTCAGCAGGCCCAAGATGTTTCTGTAAGGGACAACACACAGAGACAGTAGGTTGAAAGCATTCAGCAGCCCAGATGTTTCTGTAAGGGACACACACAGAGACAGTAAGGTTGAAAGTATTCAGCAGGGCCAAGATGTTTCTGTAAGGGACAACACACAGAGACAGTAAGGTTGAAAGTATTCAACAGGGCCAGATGTTTCTGTACGGACAACACAGAGACAGTAAGGTTGAGATTATTCAGCAGAGCCCAAGATGTTTCTGTAAGGGACAACACACAGAGCAGTAAGGTTGAAAGCATTCAGCAGGCCAAGATGTTTCTGTATGGACAACACACAGAGACAGTAAGTTGAAAGCATTTAGCAGGGCCAAGATGTTTCTGTATGGGACAACACAGAGACAGTAAGGTTGAAAGCATTCAACA
>NW_024060710.1:0-21690 GCF_016432855.1 Salvelinus namaycush | reverse complement strand
TAAATTCACAAAACTGGTAACCCCGTTTTGTAATCTCTGCAACGGCAGACGTCATCAGCGTCTCCAAATTGAAGAAAGTTGTGCTGGAAAGACCCGTTGTGACATTTCGGCAGTTCTGACGAGCGCTCAATACACAGAAATCTCACCATTGCGAATGGTCAACGTTGATCAACATCTGGTAGAAAAGATTCAACTCAATGCTACGGTTCAAACATGTACCTTTTGCTCCAATTGTTTTTCCATGTCCCTTCGATAGCTCAGTTGGTAGAGAGGAGGACTGTAGAACGCTAAATGCTGAAATCCTTAGGTCGCTGGTTCAAATCTGGCTCGAAGGAGGGCCATTTTCTGCCTCATCAATGCGCCCCAAACACTTTTTACCTGTTGTTCGCACATCCCCCTATAGGGAATAAAATGTGCATTCACGTTTCCTTAAAGAATAGTCTAGGTGTACGAATCCAATCATACAGAAGAATTCAAAACACTTCAAGTTATCCACAATTCACCACATTCAATAGCTCAGTTGGTATAGCAGAGGACCGTTAGAACACTAAATGCTGATATCCGACTTGAGGAGGACCTTTCCTACCTCATAAATGCGCCTATAGATATACATTTGCCTGTTGTTCGCACATTCCCCTATAGAGAATAAAACGTGCATTTCCAGTTCCTAATAAGAAAGAATCCAAGTTAACTCCGAAAATAGTAAAGAACAATTCAGAACACCAAGTTCTCTGAAGTCATTTTCCCCAAAATTGTTTACAGACAGATTATATCACTTCTAATTCACTGTATAACAAATCCAGTGGGTCAGAAGTTTACATACACTAAGTTGGCTGTGCCTTTAAACAGCTTGGAAATATCCCGAAAATGATGTCATGGCTTTAGAAGCTTCTGATAGGCTAATGACATCATTTGAGTCAATTGGAGGTGTACCTGTAGATGTATTTCATGGCCTACCTTCAAACTCAGTGCCTTTGCTTGACATCATGGGAAAATCAAAAGAAATCAGCCAAGACCTCAGAAATAAAATGTAGACCTCCACAAGTCTGGTTCATCCTTGGGAGCAATTTCCAAACGCAGAAGGTACACGTCATCAATACAAAAAATAGTACGCAAGTATAAACACCATGGGACCACGCAGCCTTCATACCGCTCAGGAAAGAGACGTGTTCTGTCTCCTAGAGATGAATGTACTTTTGTGCGAAAAGTGCAAATCAATCTCAGAACAACAGCAAAGGACCTTGTGAAGATGCTGGAGGAAACAGGTACAAAAGTATCTATATCCACAGTCAAACGAGTCCTATGTCAACAGAACCTGAAATGCCGCTCAGCAAGGAAGAAGTACTGCTCCAACCCGCCATAAAAATGCCAGACTACAGTTTGGGGACAAAGATCCTACTTTTTGGAGAAATGTCCTCTGGTCTGATGAAAACAAAAATAGAACTGTTTGGCCATGATGACCATTGTTATGTTTGGAGGAAACCAAACAATTTGAAATGGTATATATGTGCGATAACCTACTAAATTCACAAAACTGGTAACCCCGTTTTGTAATCTCTGCAACGGCAGACGTCATCAGCGTCTCCATAATTGAAGAAAGTTGTGCCTGGAAAGACCCGTTTGTGGACATTTCGGCAGTTCTGACGAGCGCTCAATACACGGAAATCTCACCATTGCTGAATGGTCAACGTTGATCAACATCTGGTAGAAAAGATTCAACTCAATGCTACGGTTCAAACATGTACCTTTTGCTCCAATTGTTTTTCCATGTCCCTTCGATAGCTCAGTTGGTAGAGAGGAGGACTGTAGAACGCTAAATGCTGAAATCCTTAGGTCGCTGGTTCAAATCTGGCTCGAAGGAGGGCCATTTTTCTGCCTCATCAATGCGCCCCAAACACTATTTTTACCTGTTGTTCGCACATCCCCCTATAGGGAATAAAATGTGCATTTCACGTTTCCTTAAAGAATAGTCTAGGTGTACGAATCCAATCATACAGAAGAATTCAAAACACTTCAAGTTTATCCACAATTCACCACATTCAATAGCTCAGTTGGTATAGCAGAGGACCGTAGAACACTAAATGCTGATATCCGACTTGAGGAGGACCCTTTTCCTACCTCATAAATGCGCCTATAAGATATACATTTGCCTGTTGTTCGCACATTCCCCTATAGAGAATAAAACGTGCATTTCCAGTTTCCTAATTAAGAAAGAATCCAAGTTAACTCCGAAAATAGTAAAGAACAATTCAGAACACCAAGTTCTCTGAAGTCATTTTCCCCAAAATTGTTTACAGACAGATTATATCACTTCTAATTCACTGTATAACAAATCCAGTGGGTCAGAAGTTTACATACACTAAGTTGGCTGTGCCTTTAAACAGCTTGGAAATATCCCGAAAATGATGTCATGGCTTTAGAAGCTTCTGATAGGCTAATTGACATCATTTGAGTCAATTGGAGGTGTACCTGTAGATGTATTTCATGGCCTACCTTCAAACTCAGTGCCTCTTTGCTTGACATCATGGGAAATCAAAAGAAATCAGCCAAGACCTCAGAAATAAAATGTAGACCTCACAAGTCTGGTTCATCCTTGGGAGCAATTTCCAAACGCCTGAAGGTACCACGTTCATCAATAACAAAAAATAGTACGCAAGTATAAACACCATGGGACCACGCAGCCTTCATACCGCTCAGGAAAGAGACGTGTTCTGTCTCCTAGAGATTAATGTACTTTTGTGCGAAAAGTGCAAATCAATCTCAGAACAACAGCAAAGGACCTTGTGAAGATGCTGGAGGAAACAGGTACAAAGTATCTATATCCACAGTCAAACGAGTCCTATGTCAACAGAACCTGAAATGCCGCTCAGCAAGGAAGAAGCTACTGCTCCAACCCGCCATATAAAATGCCAGACTACAGTTTGGGGACAAGATCCTACTTTTTGGAGAAATGTCCTCTGGTCTGATGAAACAAAATAGAAACTGTTTGGCCATGATGACCATTGTTATGTTTGGAGGAAACCAAACAATTTGAAATGGTATATATGTGCGATAACCTACTAAATTCACAAAACTGGTACCCCGTTTTGTAATCTCTGCAACGGCAGACGTCATCAGCGTCTCTATAATTGAAGAAAGTTGTGCCTGGAAAGACCCGTTTGTGGACATTTCGGCAGCTCTGACGAGCGCTCAATACACGGAAATCTCACCATTGCTGAATGGTCAACGTTGATCAACATCATGGTAGAAAAGATTCAAACTCAATGCTACGGTTCAAACATGTACCTTTGCTCCAATGTTTTTTCCATGTCCTTTCGATAGCTCAGTTGGTATAGCGGAGGACTGTAGAACTGCTAAATGCTGAAATCCTTAGGTCGCTGGTTCAAATCCGGCTCTAGGAGGATCCTTTTTCTGCCTCATCAATGCGCCCCAAACAGCTATTTTTTACCTGTTTGTTCGCACATCCCCCCTATAGGACAATAAAATGTGCATTTCACGGTTCCTTAAAGAATAGTCTAGGTGTACGAATCCAATCATACAGAAGAAATTCAAAACACTTCAAGTTTTATCCACAATTCACCACATTCAATAGCTCAGTTGGTATAGCAGAGGACCGTAGAACACTAAATGCTGAATATCCGACTTGAGGAGGACCCTTTTCCTACCTCATAAATGCGCCTATAAGATATACATTTGCCTGTTGTTCGCACATTCCCCTATAGAGAATAAAACGTGCATTTCCAGTTTCCTAATTAAGAAAGAATCCAAGTTAACTCAGAAAATAGTAAAGAACAATTCAGAACACCAAGTTCCTGAAGTCATTTTCCCCAAATTGTTTACAGGACAGATTAATATCACTTATAATTCACTGTATCACAAATGGAGTGGGTCAGTAGTTTACATACACTGAGTTGGCTGTGCCTTTAAACAGCTGGGAAAATTACCGAAAATGATGTCATGGCTTTAGAACATTCTGATAGGCTAATTGACATCATTTGAGTCAACTGGAGGTGTACCTGTAGATGTATTTCATGGCCTACTTTCAAACTCAGTGCCTCCTTTGCTTGACATCATGGGAAAATCAAAAGAAATCAGCCAAGACCTCAGAAATAAAATGTAGACCTCCACAAGTCTGGTTCATCCTTGGGAGCAATTTCCAAACGCCTGAAGGTACCACGTTCATCAATAACAAAAAATAGTACGCAAGTATAAACACCATGGGACCCACGCAGCCTTCATACCGCTCAGGAACGAGACGTGTTCTGTCTCCTAGAGATTAATGTACTTTTGTGCGAAAAGTGCAAATCAATCTCAGAACAACAGCAAAGGACCTTGTGAAGATGCTGGAGGAAACAGGTACAAAAAGTATCTATATCCACAGTCAAACGAGTCCTATGTAAACAGAAACCTGAAATGCCGCTCAGCAAGGAAGAAGCTACTGCTCCAACCCGCCATATAAATGCCAGACTACAGTTTGGGGACAAAGATCCTACTTTTTGGAGAAATGTCCTCTGGTCTGATGAAACAAAAATAGAACTGTTTGGCCATGATGACCATTGTTATGTTTGGAGGAAACCAAACAATTTGAAATGGTATATATGTGCGATAACCTACTAAATTCACAAAAACTGGTACCCCCGTTTTGTAATCTCTGCAACGGCAGACCGTCATCAGCGTCTCCATAATTGAAGAAAGTTGTGCCTGGAAAGACCCGTTTGTGGACATTTCGGCAGCTCTGACGAGTGCTCAATACACGGAAATCTCACCATTGCTGAATGGTCAACGTTGATCAACATCAGGTAGAAAAGATTCAACTCAATGCTACGGTTCAAACATGTACCTTTTGCTCCAATGGTTTTTCCATGTCCCTTTGATAGCTCAGTTGGTATAGCGGAGGACTGTAGAATGCTAAATGCTGAAATCCTTAGGTCACTGGTTCAAATCCGGCTCGAAGGAGGATCATTTTTCTGCCTCATCAATGCGCCCCAAACAGTATTTTTACCTGTTGTTCGCACATCCCCCTATAGAGAATAAAATGTGCATTTCACGTTTCCTTAAAGAATAGTCTAGGTGTACGAATTAAATCATACAGAAGAATTCAAAACACTTCAAGTTTTTCCACAATTCACCACATTCAATAGCTCAGTTGGTATAGCAGAGGACCGTAGAACACTAAATGCTGAAATCCGACTTGAGGCGGACCCTTTTCCTACCTCATAAATGTGCCTATAAGATATACATTTGCCTGTTGTTCGCACATTCCCCTATAGAGAATAAAACGTGCATTTCCAGTTTCCTAATTAAGAAAGAATCCAAGTTAACTCCGAAAATAGTAAAGAACAATTCAGAACACCAAGTTCCCTGAAGTCATTTTTCCCAAAATTGTTTACAGACAGATAATATCACTTCTAATTCACTGTATAACAAATCCAGTGGGTCAGAAGTTTACATACACTAAGTTGGCTGTGCCTTTAAACAGCTTGGAAATATCCCGAAAATGATGTCATGGCTTTAGAAGCTTCTGATAGGCTAATTGACATCATTTGAGTCAATTGGAGGTGTACCTGTAGATGTATTTCATGGCCTACCTTCAAACTCAGTGCCTCTTTGCTTGACATCATGGGAAAATCAAAAGAAATCAGCCAAGACCTCAGAAATAAAATGTAGACCTCCACAAGTCTGGTTCATCCTTGGGAGCAATTTCCAAACGCCTGAAGGTACCACGTTCATCAATAACAAAAAATAGTACGCAAGTATAAACACCATGGGACCACGCAGCCTTCATACCGCTCAGGAAAGAGACGTGTTCTGTCTCCTAGAGATGAATGTACTTTTGTGCGAAAAGTGCAAATCAATCCCAGAACAACAGCAAAGGACCTTGTGAAGATGCTGGAGGAAACAGGTACAAAAGTATCTATATCCACAGTCAAACGAGTCCTATGTCAACAGAACCTGAAATGCCGCTCAGCAAGGAAGAAGCTACTGCTCCAACCCGCCATATAAATGCCAGACTACAGTTTGGGGACAAAGATCCTACTTTTTGGAGAAATGTCCTCTGGTCTGATGAAACAAAAATAGAACTGTTTGGCCATGATGACCATTGTTATGTTTGGAGGAAACCAAACAATTTGAAATGGTATATATGTGCGATAACCTACTAAATTCACAAAACTGGTACCCCCGTTTTGTAATCTCTGCAACGGCAGACGTCATCAGCGTCTCCATAATTGAAGAAAGTTGTGCCTGGAAAGACCCGTTTGTGGACATTTCGGCAGCTCTGACGAGTGCTCAATACACGGAAATCTCACCATTGCTGAATGGTCAACGTTGATCAACATCAGGTAGAAAAGATTCAACTCAATGCTACGGTTCAAACATGTACCTTTTGCTCCAATGGTTTTTCCATGTCCCTTTGATAGCTCAGTTGGTATAGCGGAGGACTGTAGAATGCTAAATGCTGAAATCCTTAGGTCGCTGGTTCAAATCCGGCTCTTAGGAGGATCATTTTTCTGCCTCATCAATGCGCCCCAAACAGTATTTTTACCTGTTGTTCGCACATCCCCCTATAGACAATAAAATGTGCATTTCACGTTTCCTTAAAGAATAGTCTAGGTGTACGAATCCAATCATACAGAAGAATTCAAAACACTTCAAGTTTTTCCACAATTCACCACATTCAATAGCTCAGTTGGTATAGCAGAGGACCGTAGAACACTAAATGCTGAAATCCGACTTGAGGCGGACCCTTTTCCTACCTCATAAATGTGCCTATAAGATATACATTTGCCTGTTGTTCGCACATTCCCCTATAGAGAATAAAACGTGCATTTCCAGTTTCCTAATTAAGAAAGAATCCAAGTTAACTCAGAAAATAGTAAAGAACAATTCAGAACACCAAGTTCCCTGAAGTCATTTTTCCCAAAATTGTTTACAGACAGATAATATCACTTCTAATTCACTGTATAACAAATCCAGTGGGTCAGAAGTTTACATACACTAAGTTGGCTGTGCCTTTAAACAGCTTGGAAATATCCCGAAAATGATGTCATGGCTTTAGAAGCTTCTGATAGGCTAATTGACATCATTTGAGTCAATTGGAGGTGTACCTGTAGATGTATTTCATGGCCTACCTTCAAACTCAGTGCCTCTTTGCTTGACATCATGGGAAAATCAAAAGAAATCAGCCAAGACCTCAGAAATAAAATGTAGACCTCCACAAGTCTGGTTCATCCTTGGGAGCAATTTCCAAACGCCTGAAGGTACCACGTTCATCAATAACAAAAAATAGTACGCAAGTATAAACACCATGGGACCACGCAGCCTTCATACCGCTCAGGAAAGAGACGTGTTCTGTCTCCTAGAGATTAATGTACTTTTGTGCGAAAAGTGCAAATCAATCTCAGAACAACAGCAAAGGACCTTGTGAAGATGCTGGAGGAAACAGGTACAAAAGTATCTATATCCACAGTCAAACGAGTCCTATGTCAACAGAACCTGAAATGCCGCTCAGCAAGGAAGAAGCTACTGCTCCAACCCGCCATATAAATGCCAGACTACAGTTTGGGGACAAAGATCCTACTTTTTGGAGAAATGTCCTCTGGTCTGATGAAACAAAAATAGAACTGTTTGGCCATGATGACCATTGTTATGTTTGGAGGAAACCAAACAATTTGAAATGGTATATATGTGCGATAACCTACTAAATTCACAAAACTGGTACCCCCGTTTTGTAATCTCTGCAACGGCAGACGTCATCAGCGTCTCCATAATTGAAGAAAGTTGTGCCTGGAAAGACCCGTTTGTGGACATTTCGGCAGCTCTGACGAGTGCTCAATACACGGAAATCTCACCATTGCTGAATGGTCAACGTTGATCAACATCATGGTAGAAAAGATTCAACTCAATGCTACGGTTCAAACATGTACCTTTTGCTCCAATGGTTTTTCCATGTCCCTTTGATAGCTCAGTTGGTATAGCGGAGGACTGTAGAATGCTAAATGCTGAAATCCTTAGGTCGCTGGTTCAAATCGGGCTCTTAAGGAGGATCATTTTTCTGCCTCATCAATGCGCCCCAAACAGTATTTTTACCTGTTGTTCGCACATCCCCCTATAGAGAATAAAATGTGCATTTCACGTTTCCCTAAAGAATAGTCTAGGTGTACGAATCCAATCATACAGAAGAATTCAAAACACTTCAAGTTTTTCCACAATTCACCACATTCAATAGCTCAGTTGGTATAGCAGAGGACCGTAGAACACTAAATGCTGAAATCCGACTTGAGGCGGACCCTTTTCCTACCTCATAAATGTGCCTATAAGATATACATTTGCCTGTTGTTCGCACATTCCCCTATAGAGAATAAAACGTGCATTTCCAGTTTCCTAATTAAGAAAGAATCCAAGTTAACTCCGAAAATAGTAAAGAACAATTCAGAACACCAAGTTCCCTGAAGTCATTTTTCCCAAAATTGTTTACAGACAGATAATATCACTTCTAATTCACTGTATAACAAATCCAGTGGGTCAGAAGTTTACATACACTAAGTTGGCTGTGCCTTTAAACAGCTTGGAAATATCCCGAAAATGATGTCATGGCTTTAGAAGCTTCTGATAGGCTAATTGACATCATTTGAGTCAATTGGAGGTGTACCTGTAGATGTATTTCATGGCCTACCTTCAAACTCAGTGCCTCTTTGCTTGACATCATGGGAAAATCAAAAGAAATCAGCCAAGACCTCAGAAATAAAATGTAGACCTCCACAAGTCTGGTTCATCCTTGGGAGCAATTTCCAAACGCCTGAAGGTACCACGTTCATCAATAACAAAAAATAGTACGCAAGTATAAACACCATGGGACCACGCAGCCTTCATACCGCTCAGGAAAGAGACGTGTTCTGTCTCCTAGAGATTAATGTACTTTTGTGCGAAAAGTGCAAATCAATCTCAGAACAACAGCAAAGGACCTTGTGAAGATGCTGGAGGAAACAGGTACAAAAGTATCTATATCCACAGTCAAACGAGTCCTATGTCAACAGAACCTGAAATGCCGCTCAGCAAGGAAGAAGCTACTGCTCCAACCCGCCATATAAATGCCAGACTACAGTTTGGGGACAAAGATCCTACTTTTTGGAGAAATGTCCTCTGGTCTGATGAAACAAAAATAGAACTGTTTGGCCATGATGACCATTGTTATGTTTGGAGGAAACCAAACAATTTGAAATGGTATATATGTGCGATAACCTACTAAATTCACAAAACTGGTACCCCCGTTTTGTAATCTCTGCAACGGCAGACGTCATCAGCGTCTCCATAATTGAAGAAAGTTGTGCCTGGAAAGACCCGTTTGTGGACATTTCGGCAGCTCTGACGAGTGCTCAATACACGGAAATCTCACCATTGCTGAATGGTCAACGTTGATCAACATCAGGTAGAAAAGATTCAACTCAATGCTACGGTTCAAACATGTACCTTTTGCTCCAATGGTTTTTCCATGTCCCTTTGATAGCTCAGTTGGTATAGCGGAGGACTGTAGAATGCTAAATGCTGAAATCCTTAGGTCGCTAGTTCAAATCGGGCTCTTAGGAGGATCATTTTTCTGCCTCATCAATGCGCCCCAAACAGTATTTTTACCTGTTGTTCGCACATCCCCCTATAGAGAATAAAATGTGCATTTCACGTTTCCTTAAAGAATAGTCTAGGTGTACGAATCCAATCATACAGAAGAATTCAAAACACTTCAAGTTTTTCCACAATTCACCACATTCAATAGCTCAGTTGGTATAGCAGAGGACCGTAGAACACTAAATGCTGAAATCCGACTTGAGGCGGCCCCCTTTTCCTACCTCATAAATGTGCCTATAAGATATACATTTGCCTGTTGTTCGCACATTCCCCTATAGAGAATAAAACGTGCATTTCCAGTTTCCTAATTAAGAAAGAATCCAAGTTAACTCCGAAAATAGTAAAGAACAATTCAGAACACCAAGTTCCCTGAAGTCATTTTTCCCAAAATTGTTTACAGACAGATAATATCACTTCTAATTCACTGTATAACAAATCCAGTGGGTCAGAAGTTTACATACACTAAGTTGGCTGTGCCTTTAAACAGCTTGGAAATATCCCGAAAATGATGTCATGGCTTTAGAAGCTTCTGATAGGCTAATTGACATCATTTGAGTCAATTGGAGGTGTACCTGTAGATGTATTTCATGGCCTACCTTCAAACTCAGTGCCTCTTTGCTTGACATCATGGGAAAATCAAAAGAAATCAGCCAAGACCTCAGAAATAAAATGTAGACCTCCACAAGTCTGGTTCATCCTTGGGAGCAATTTCCAAACGCCTGAAGGTACCACGTTCATCAATAACAAAAAATAGTACGCAAGTATAAACACCATGGGACCACGCAGCCTTCATACCGCTCAGGAAAGAGACGTGTTCTGTCTCCTAGAGATGAACGTACTTTTGTGCGAAAAGTGCAAATCAATCCCAGAACAACAGCAAAGGACCTTGTGAAGATGCTTGAGGAAACAGGTACAAAAGTTTCTATATCCACAGTCAAACGAGTCCTATGTCAACAGAACCTGAAATGCCGCTCAGCAAGGAAGAAGCTACTGCTCCAACCCGCCATATAAATGCCAGACTACAGTTTGGGGACAAAGATCCTACTTTTTGGAGAAATGTCCTCTGGTCTGATGAAACAAAAATAGAACTGTTTGGCCATGATGACCATTGTTATGTTTGGAGGAAACCAAACAATTTGAAATGGTATATATGTGCGATAACCTACTAAATTCACAAAACTGGTACCCCCGTTTTGTAATCTCTGCAACGGCAGACGTCATCAGCGTCTCCATAATTGAAGAAAGTTGTGCCTGGAAAGACCCGTTTGTGGACATTTCGGCAGTTCTGACGAGCTCTCAATACACGGAAATCTCACCATTGCTGAATGGTCAACGTTGATCAACATCTGGTAGAAAAGATTCAACTCAATGCTACGGTTCAAACATGTACCTTTTGCTCTAATGGTTTTTCCATGTCCCTTCGATAGCTCAGTTGGTAGAGCGGAGGACTGTAGAATGCTAAATGCTGAAATTCTTAGGTCGCTGGTTCAAATCCGGCTCGAAGGAGGATCATTTTTCTGCCTCATCAATGCGCCCCAAACAGTATTTTTACCTTTTGTTCGCACATCCCCCTATAGAGAATAAAATGTGCATTTCACGTTTCCTTAAAGAATAGTCTAGGTGTACGAATCCAATCATACAGAAGAATTCAAAACACTTCAAGTTTTTCCACAATTCACCACATTCAATAGCTCAGTTGGTATAGCAGAGGACCGTAGAACACTAAATGCTGAAATCCGACTTGAGGCGGACCCTTTTCCTACCTCATAAATGTGCCTATAAGATATACATTTGCCTGTTGTTCGCACATTCCCCTATAGAGAATAAAACGTGCATTTCCAGTTTCCTAATTAAGAAAGAATCCAAGTTAACTCCGAAAATAGTAAAGAACAATTCAGAACACCAAGTTCCCTGAAGTCATTTTTCCCAAAATTGTTTACAGACAGATAATATCACTTCTAATTCACTGTATAACAAATCCAGTGGGTCAGAAGTTTACATACACTAAGTTGGCTGTGCCTTTAAACAGCTTGGAAATATCCCGAAAATGATGTCATGGCTTTAGAAGCTTCTGATAGGCTAATTGACATCATTTGAGTCAATTGGAGGTGTACCTGTAGATGTATTTCATGGCCTACCTTCAAACTCAGTGCCTCTTTGCTTGACATCATGGGAAAATCAAAAGAAATCAGCCAAGACCTCAGAAATAAAATGTAGACCTCCACAAGTCTGGTTCATCCTTGGGAGCAATTTCCAAACGCCTGAAGGTACCACGTTCATCAATAACAAAAAATAGTATGCAAGTATAAACACCATGGGACCACGCAGCCTTCATACCGCTCAGGAAAGAGACGTGTTCTGTCTCCTAGAGATGAACGTACTTTTGTGCGAAAAGTGCAAATCAATCCCAGAACAACAGCAAAGGACCTTGTGAAGATGCTTGAGGAAACAGGTACAAAAGTTTCTATATCCACAGTCAAACGAGTCCTATGTCAACAGAACCTGAAATGCCGCTCAGCAAGGAAGAAGCTACTGCTCCAACCCGCCATAAAAATGCCAGACTACAGTTTGGGGACAAAGATCCTACTTTTTGGAGAAATGTCCTCTGGTCTGATGAAACAAAAATAGAACTGTTTGGCCATGATGACCATTGTTATGTTTGGAGGAAACCAAACAATTTGAAATGGTATATATGTGCGATAACCTACTAAATTCACAAAACTGGTACCCCCGTTTTGTAATCTCTGCAACGGCAGACGTCATCAGCGTCTCCATAATTGAAGAAAGTTGTGCCTGGAAAGACCCGTTTGTGGACATTTCGGCAGTTCTGACGAGCTCTCAATACACGGAAATCTCACCATTGCTGAATGGTCAACGTTGATCAACATCTGGTAGAAAAGATTCAACTCAATGCTACGGTTCAAACATGTACCTTTTGCTCCAATGGTTTTTCCATGTCCCTTCGATAGCTCAGTTGGTAGAGCGGAGGACTGTAGAATGCTAAATGCTGAAATCCTTAGGTCGCTGGTTCAAATCCGGCTCGAAGGAGGATCATTTTTCTGCCTCATCAATGCGCCCCAAACAGTATTTTTACCTTTTGTTCGCACATCCCCCTATAGAGAATAAAATGTGCATTTCACGTTTCCTTAACTTCTTGCAACTATAGGGGGTGCTGTTTCGCATTAGCATAATTTGCTCTACAGATTAAACTGCCTAGTACTCAATTCTTGCTCGTACAATATGCATATTATTATTATTATTGGATAGAAAACACTCTTTAGTTTCTATAGCCGTTGGAATTTTGTCTCTGAGTGAAACAGAACTCAATCTACAGCACTTTTCATGATAGGGAGTCAGATTTCAGACATCTTGGCCCCTGATCTGGAGTCAGTTTAAAGGTCCGTGTAAATGCTATGGAGAAACAGACACTTCTTACGTCTTCCCCTGGATGTCAGTACGTGATGACGCTTTGAATGGAGTCGATTGCGCAATCAGTGCCTCTATAAATCACCAAATACCGGAAGTAACTTTCTTTGGCTGCCTGCGCCTGGCGCGCGAAGGATGTCGGACTCGCCTCCTTCCAAGCTGTTGTTTAGCCAGTAATATTTCTCCGGTCATATTTTTACTCGTTATAGGTGTTAACAACATCATAAGGTAGTTAATTTGAACCGTTTTATAGCAATTTATATCCGTTTAGTGCGATTTTGAGGCATTGCTTTGTTGTGCACTTTGAAGCGCCGGGCACGTTTCGGGGTCCCGGTCGAACGTTAGTGGGCATTTCGACAGACAAGAGGACATCTTTCGACCAAAAGAAGATTAGACCCAAGAAAGGATACATTGCCCAAGATTCTGATGGAAGATCACCTCATAGTAAGAAATATTTAAGATGATAAATCGTTGTTCTGTAGAAAAATGTTAAACGCACGTTCCGCCATTTTGTTAGGTGTAGCTTCGCTTGGCGCAACCTGTATTGAAAAGTAAGGATAATTAAAAAAATGTAATTCCGCGATTGTATTAAGAATTAAATTGTCTATCAATCGCTGTCCACCCTATATTTTTTAGTCAAGTTTATGAGTATTTATGTATAAGACTAGATCACTGTCTAATATGGCGCACGACATTTTCTGACCAGCTGGGCTACTTTTATCATTGTCTAACCATGATTTTGGTGGCTAAATATGCACATTTTCGAACAAACTCTATATGTATGTTGTAATATGATGTTACAGGAGTGTCATCGGAAGAATTCTGAGAAGGTTAGTGAAAAAATTAATATATTTTGGCGATGATAACGATATCGCTCTCTTTGGCTTGAATCAGTGCTCGGGTAACGTTTGCATATGTGGTATGCTAATATAACGATTTATTGTGTTTTCGCCGTAAAACACTTAGAAAATCTGAAATGTTGTCTGAATTCACAAGATCTGTGTCTTTCCATTGCTATGTGCTGTGTATTTTTAAGAAATGTTTTATGATGAGTAAATTGGTAATACAAGTTGCTCTCTGTAGTAATTCTAGTCGCTTTGGTGAGATTTGTGATGGTGGCTGCAATGGCAAACTATGATTTATACCTGAAATATGCACATTTTTCTAACAAGACCTATCCTATACCATAAATATGTTATCAGACTGTCATCTGATGAGGTTTTTTCTTGGTTAGTGGCTATCAATATCTTAGTTTAGCCAAATTGGTGATAGCTACTGGTGGAGAGAAAAAATGGTGGACAAAGAAAAATGGTGTCTTTTGCTAACGTGTTTAGCTAATAGATTTACATATTGTGTCTTCCCTGTAAAACATTTTAAAAATCTGAAATGGTGGCTTTATTCACAAGATCTGTATCTTTCATTAGGTGTCTTGGACTTGTGATTTAATGATATTTAGATGCTACTATTTAATTGTGACGCTATGCTAGCGATGCTAATCAGTGTGGGGGGGGGGGTGGGGGGTGCTCCCGGACCCGGGGTAGAGGCTCGTGAAAGGTTAAAGAATAGTCTAGGTGTACGAATCCAATCATACAGAAGAATTCAAAACACTTCAAGTTTTTCCACAATTCACCACATTCAATAGCTCAGTTGGTATAGCAGAGGACCGTAGAACACTAAAGGCTGAAATCCGACTTGAGGCGGACCCTTTTCCTACCTCATAAATGTGCCTATAAGATATACATTTGCCTGTTGTTCGCACATTCCCCTATAGAGAATAAAACGTGCATTTCCAGTTTCCTAATTAAGAAAGAATCCAAGTTAACTCCGAAAATAGTAAAGAACAATTCAGAACACCAAGTTCCCTGAAGTCATTTTTCCCAAAATTGTTTACAGACAGATAATATCACTTCTAATTCACTGTATAACAAATCCAGTGGGTCAGAAGTTTACATACACTAAGTTGGCTGTGCCTTTAAACAGCTTGGAAATATCCCGAAAATGATGTCATGGCTTTAGAAGCTTCTGATAGGCTAATTGACATCATTTGAGTCAATTGGAGGTGTACCTGTAGATGTATTTCATGGCCTACCTTCAAACTCAGTGCCTCTTTGCTTGACATCATGGGAAAATCAAAAGAAATCAGCCAAGACCTCAGAAATAAAATGTAGACCTCCACAAGTCTGGTTCATCCTTGGGAGCAATTTCCAAACGCCTGAAGGTACCACGTTCATCAATAACAAAAAATAGTACGCAAGTATAAACACCATGGGACCACGCAGCCTTCATACCGCTCAGGAAAGAGACGTGTTCTGTCTCCTAGAGATGAACGTACTTTTGTGCGAAAAGTGCAAATCAATCCCAGAACAACAGCAAAGGACCTTGTGAAGATGCTTGAGGAAACAGGTACAAAAGTTTCTATATCCACAGTCAAACGAGTCCTATGTCAACAGAACCTGAAATGCCGCTCAGCAAGGAAGAAGCTACTGCTCCAACCCGCCATAAAAATGCCAGACTACAGTTTGGGGACAAAGATCCTACTTTTTGGAGAAATGTCCTCTGGTCTGATGAAACAAAAATAGAACTGTTTGGCCATGATGACCATTGTTATGTTTGGAGGAAACCAAACAATTTGAAATGGTATATATGTGCGATAACCTACTAAATTCACAAAACTGGTACCCCCGTTTTGTAATCTCTGCAACGGCAGACGTCATCAGCGTCTCCATAATTGAAGAAAGTTGTGCCTGGAAAGACCCGTTTGTGGACATTTCGGCAGCTTCTGACGAGCTGCTCAATACACGGAAATCTCACCATTGCTGAATGGTCAACATTGATCAACATCTGGTAGAAAAGATTCAACTCAATGCTACGGTTCAAACATGTACCTTTTGCTCCAATGGTTTTTCCATGTCCCTTCGATAGCTCAGTTGGTAGAGTGGAGGACTGTAGAATGCTAAATGCTGAAATCCTTAGGTCGCTGGTTCAAATCCGGCTCGAAGGAGGATAATTTTTCTGCCTCATCAATGCGCCCCAAACAGTATTTTTACCTGTTGTTCGCACATCCCCCTATAGAGAATAAAATGTGCATTTCACGTTTCCTTAAAGAATAGTCTAGGTGTACGAATCCAATCATACAGAAGAATTCTAAACACTTCAAGTTTTTCCACAATTCACCACATTCAATAGCTCAGTTGGTATAGCAGAGGACCGTAGAACACTAAATGCTGAAATCCGACTTGAGGCGGACCCTTTTCCTACCTCATAAATGTGCCTATAAGATATACATTTGCCTGTTGTTCGCACATTCCCCTATAGAGAATAAAACGTGCATTTCCAGTTTCCTAATTAACTTCTTATGGCTGCAAGGGGCAGCATTGAGTAACCTGGAAAGAGGTGGCCATTTCAAACGGCCTCCTACTCAATTCTTGCTCGTACAATATGCATATTATCATTACCATTGGATAGAAAACACTCTCTAGTTTCTTAAACCATTTGAATTATTTCTCTAAGTGAACCAGAACTCTTTCTGCAGCCCATTTCCTATCCGGAAGTGAGATTTCCAAATGCGAGGTCTTTTTTCAAGAGCTTGTCTATAAAAGGGCATGTCACTTGGGACTATAGAAACACGTCATACGCCTTCCCTTGGGTGTCATGCGGAAGTGAGAGCAGAAATGACTTGAATATCTCGTTCAGGGATTGAATACATCATCTTTGAGTGAGAGGTCCGCCATTATTTTTTGTTTCGAAGGCGCGAAGTTGGACCTGGAATTGCCTCCTGGAAAACCGTC
The DNA here is from genome assembly GCF_016432855.1 of Salvelinus namaycush. NCBI lineage: Eukaryota > Metazoa > Chordata > Actinopteri > Salmoniformes > Salmonidae > Salvelinus > Salvelinus namaycush. Next base: position 4,855 of record NW_024060710.1, on the reverse strand, counting down.
GTTATAGGTGAATATGATCTCCGGCTTCGATTTTACTTGATACATGTCACAATATCATCCTAAAGTATGTTTTTTTAATATAGTTTAATTATATTATTGAAATTTATTCGGGACTTTAGACATGATGCGTTGGAAGAATTTTTTCAAGAAGGAGAGGTTAGTGCCGCACGGCCAGTGTGCTTGCTAATTCAAGAGGGAAATAGTTCGTTCTGGATCCAAACAAAGAAGGTTCTGGACAATGGACCCCTTTACAACATTCTGATGGAAGATCAACAAAGATAAGGACCCAATTTGGGATGCTATTTCATATATCTGTCGAGCTGTGCTATCGCTACCGATTACTTGGAATCAATGCTGTTGTGTGTTAGCCATTGCAGTAAGCTAATATAACGATATATTGTGTTTTCGCTGTAAAACACTTAAAAAATCGGAAATATTGTCTGTATTCACAAGATCTTTGTCTTTCATTTTGCTATACACCATATATTTTTCTGAAATGTTTTATGATGAGTAATTAGGTAGTTGACGTTGGTGTCTGTATTTACTCTGGCTACTCCCGTGCTATTTCTGACTGTAGCTATGATGGTAGCATCAATGTAAAACTGATTTATAGCTCAAATATGCACATTTTTCGAACAAAATATAGATTTATTGTGTAACATGTTATAGGACTGTCATCTGAGGAAGTTGTTTCTAGGTTTGTTTGGTTGGATCTTGGTTAGTTAGGTTGGCTTTGTGCATGCTACCTGTGCTGTGAAAAATGTCTGTCCTCTTTTGTATTTGGTGGTGAACTAACATAAATATACGTGGTGTTTTTGCTGTAAAACATTTTAAAAATCGGACACGTTGGCTGGATTAACAAGATGTTTATCTTTCAAATGCTGTATTGGACTTGTTAATGTGTGAAAGTTAAATATTTAAAAAAAATAGATTTTGAATTTCGCGCCCTGCAATTGAGCTGGATGTTGTCATAAGTGTACCGACATCGGGCTTGCAGCCCAAACAGGTTAAGAAAGAATCCAAGTTAACTCAGAGAATAGTAAAGAACAATTCAGAACACCAAGTTCCCTGAAGTCATTTTTCCCAAAATTGTTTACAGACAGATAATATCACTTCTAATTCACTGTATAACAAATCCAGTGGGTCAGAAGTTTACATACACTAAGTTGGCTGTGCCTTTAAACAGCTTGGAAATATCCCGAAAATGATGTCATGGCTTTAGAAGCTTCTGATAGGCTAATTGACATCATTTGAGTCAATTGGAGGTGTACCTGTAGATGTATTTCATGGCCTACCTTCAAACTCAGTGCCTCTTTGCTTGACATCATGGGAAAATCAAAAGAAATCAGCCAAGACCTCAGAAATAAAATGTAGACCTCCACAAGTCTGGTTCATCCTTGGGAGCAATTTCCAAATGCCTGAAGGTACCACGTTCATCAATAACAAAAAATAGTACGCAAGTATAAACACCATGGGACCACGCAGCCTTCATACCGCTCAGGAAAGAGACGTGTTCTGTCTCCTAGAGATGAACGTACTTTTGTGCGAAAAGTGCAAATCAATCCCAGAACAACAGCAAAGGACCTTGTGAAGATGCTTGAGGAAACAGGTACAAAAGTTTCTATATCCACAGTCAAACGAGTCCTATGTCAACAGAACCTGAAATGCCGCTCAGCAAGGAAGAAGCTACTGCTCCAACCCGCCATAAAAATGCCAGACTACAGTTTGGGGACAAAGATCCTACTTTTTGGAGAAATGTCCTCTGGTCTGATGAAACAAAAATAGAACTGTTTGGCCATGATGACCATTGTTATGTTTGGAGGAAACCAAACAATTTGAAATGGTATATATGTGCGATAACCTACTAAATTCACAAAACTGGTACCCCCGTTTTGTAATCTCTGCAACGGCAGACGTCATCAGCGTCTCCATAATTGAAGAAAGTTGTGCCTGGAAAGACCCGTTTGTGGACATTTCGGCAGCTCTGACGAGTGCTCAATACACGGAAATCTCACCATTGCTGAATGGTCAACATTGATCAACATCTGGTAGAAAAGATTCAACTCAATGCTACGGTTCAAACATGTACCTTTTGCTCCAATGGTTTTTCCATGTCCCTTCGATAGCTCAGTTGGTAGAGCGGAGGACTGTAGAATGCTAAATGCTGAAATCCTTAGGTCGCTGGTTCAAATCCGGCTCGAAGGAGGATAATTTTTCTGCCTCATCAATGCGCCCCAAACAGTATTTTTACCTGTTGTTCGCACATCCCCCTATAGAGAATAAAATGTGCATTTCACGTTTCCTTAAAGAATAGTCTAGGTGTACGAATCCAATCATACAGAAGAATTCTAAACACTTCAAGTTTTTCCACAATTCACCACATTCAATAGCTCAGTTGGTATAGCAGAGGACCGTAGAACACTAAATGCTGAAATCCGACTTGAGGCGGACCCTTTTCCTACCTCATAAATGTGCCTATAAGATATACATTTGCCTGTTGTTCGCACATTCCCCTATAGAGAATAAAACGTGCATTTCCAGTTTCCTAATTAACTTCTTATGGCTGCAAGGGGCAGCATTGAGTAACCTGGAAAGAGGTGGCCATTTCAAACGGCCTCCTACTCAATTCTTGCTCGTACAATATGCATATTATCATTACCATTGGATAGAAAACACTCTCTAGTTTCTTAAACCATTTGAATTATTTCTCTAAGTGAACCAGAACTCTTTCTGCAGCCCATTTCCTATCCGGAAGTGAGATTTCCAAATGCGAGGTCTTTTTTCAAGAGCTTGTCTATAAAAGGGCATGTCACTTGGGACTATAGAAACACGTCATACGCCTTCCCTTGGGTGTCATGCGGAAGTGAGAGCAGAAATGACTTGAATATCTCGTTCAGGGATTGAATACATCATCTTTGAGTGAGAGGTCCGCCATTATTTTTTGTTTCGAAGGCGCGAAGTTGGACCTGGAATTGCCTCCTGGAAAACCGTCGTTATAGGTGAATATGATCTCCGGCTTCGATTTTACTTGATACATGTCACAATATCATCCTAAAGTATGTTTTTTTAATATAGTTTAATTATATTATTGAAATTTATTCGGGACTTTAGACATGATGCGTTGGAAGAATTTTTTCAAGAAGGAGAGGTTAGTGCCGCACGGCCAGTGTGCTTGCTAATTCAAGAGGGAAATAGTTCGTTCTGGATCCAAACAAAGAAGGTTCTGGACAATGGACCCCTTTACAACATTCTGATGGAAGATCAACAAAGATAAGGACCCAATTTGGGATGCTATTTCATATATCTGTCGAGCTGTGCTATCGCTACCGATTACTTGGAATCAATGCTGTTGTGTGTTAGCCATTGCAGTAAGCTAATATAACGATATATTGTGTTTTCGCTGTAAAACACTTAAAAAATCGGAAATATTGTCTGTATTCACAAGATCTTTGTCTTTCATTTTGCTATACACCATATATTTTTCTGAAATGTTTTATGATGAGTAATTAGGTAGTTGACGTTGGTGTCTGTATTTACTCTGGCTACTCCCGTGCTATTTCTGACTGTAGCTATGATGGTAGCATCAATGTAAAACTGATTTATAGCTCAAATATGCACATTTTTCGAACAAAATATAGATTTATTGTGTAACATGTTATAGGACTGTCATCTGAGGAAGTTGTTTCTAGGTTTGTTTGGTTGGATCTTGGTTAGTTAGGTTGGCTTTGTGCATGCTACCTGTGCTGTGAAAAATGTCTGTCCTCTTTTGTATTTGGTGGTGAACTAACATAAATATACGTGGTGTTTTTGCTGTAAAACATTTTAAAAATCGGACACGTTGGCTGGATTAACAAGATGTTTATCTTTCAAATGCTGTATTGGACTTGTTAATGTGTGAAAGTTAAATATTTAAAAAAAATAGATTTTGAATTTCGCGCCCTGCAATTGAGCTGGATGTTGTCATAAGTGTACCGACATCGGGCTTGCAGCCCAAACAGGTTAAGAAAGAATCCAAGTTAACTCAGAGAATAGTAAAGAACAATTCAGAACACCAAGTTCCCTGAAGTCATTTTTCCCAAAATTGTTTACAGACAGATAATATCACTTCTAATTCACTGTATAACAAATCCAGTGGGTCAGAAGTTTACATACACTAAGTTGGCTGTGCCTTTAAACAGCTTGGAAATATCCCGAAAATGATGTCATGGCTTTAGAAGCTTCTGATAGGCTAATTGACATCATTTGAGTCAATTGGAGGTGTACCTGTAGATGTATTTCATGGCCTACCTTCAAACTCAGTGCCTCTTTGCTTGACATCATGGGAAAATCAAAAGAAATCAGCCAAGACCTCAGAAATAAAATGTAGACCTCCACAAGTCTGGTTCATCCTTGGGAGCAATTTCCAAATGCCTGAAGGTACCACGTTCATCAATAACAAAAATAGTACGCAAGTATAAACACCATGGGACCACGCAGCCTTCATACCGCTCAGGAAAGAGACGTGTTCTGTCTCCTAGAGATGAATGTACTTTTGTGCGAAAAGTGCAAATCAATCCCAGAACAACAGCAAAGGACCTTGTGAAGATGCTTGAGGAAACAGGTACAAAAGTATCTATATCCACAGTCAAACGAGTCCTATGTCAACAGAACCTGAAATGCCGCTCAGCAAGGAAGAAGCTACTGCTCCAACCCGCCATAAAAATGCCAGACTACAGTTTGGGACAAAGATCCTACTTTTTGGAGAAATGTCCTCTGGTCTGATGAAACAAAAATAGAACTGTTTGGCCATGATGACCATTGTTATGTTTGGAGGAAACCAAACAATTTGAAATGGTATATATGTGCGATAACCTAC
>NW_024060709.1:0-21699 GCF_016432855.1 Salvelinus namaycush | reverse complement strand
TGCAGAGTCAAAGACCTACACTACATACACTAGTGCTGCAGAGTCAAAGACCTACACTACATACACTAGTGCTGCAGAGTCAGAGACCTACACTATACACTAGTGCTGAAGTCAGAGACCTACACTACATACACTAGGGCTGCAGAGTCAGAGACCTACACTACATACACTAGGGCTGCAGAGTCAGAGACCTACACTAAATACACTAGTGCTGCAGAGTCAGAGACCTACACTACATACACTAGTGCTGCAGAGTCAGAGACCTACACTACATACACTAGTGCTGCAGAGTCAGAGACCTACACTACATACACTAGGGCTGCAGAGTCAGAGACCTACACTACATACACTAGGGCTGCAGAGTCAGAGACCTACACTACATACACTAGTGCTGCAGAGTCAGAGACCTACACTACATACACTGGTGCTGCAGAGTCAGAGACCTACACTACATACACTAGTGCTGCAGAGTCAGAGACCTACACTACATACACTAGTGCTGCAGAGTCAGAGACCTACACTACATACACTAGTGCTGCAGAGTCAGAGACCTACACTACATACACTAGTGCTGCAGAGTCAGAGACCTACACTACATACACTAGGGCTGCAGAGTCAAAGACCTACACGACATACACTAGTGCTGCAGAGTCAGAGACCTACACTACATACACTAGTGCTGCAGAGTCAGAGACCTACACTACATACACTAGTGCTGCAGTCAGAGACCTACACTACATACACTAGTGCTGCAGAGTCAGAGACCTACACTACATACACTAGTGCTGCAGAGTCAGAGACCTACACTACATACACTAGTGCTGCAGAGTCAGAGACCTACACTACATACACTAGTGCTGCAGAGTCAGAGACCTACACTACATACACTAGTGCTGCAGAGTCAGAGACATACACTACATACACTAGTGCTGCAGAGTCAGAGACCTACACTACATACACTAGTGCTGCAGAGAGTCAGAGACCTACACTACATACACTAGTGCTGCAGAGTCAGAGACCTACACTACATACACTAGTGCTGCAGAGTCAGAGACCTACACTACATACACTAGTGCTGCAGAGTCAGAGACCTACACTACATACACTAGTGCTGCAGAGTCAAAGACCTACACGACATACACTAGGGCTGCAGAGTCAGAGACCTACACTACATACACTAGTGCTGCAGAGTCAGAGACCTACACTACATACACTAGTGCTGCAGAGTCAGAGACCTACACTACATACACTAGTGCTTGCAGAGTCAGAGACCTACACTACATACACTAGGGCTGCAGAGTCAGAGACCTACATACATACACTAGTGCTGCAGAGTCAGAGACTACACTACATACACTAGTGCCTGCCAGAGTCAGAGGACACACTTAACAACACTAGTGCTGCAGAGTCAGAGACCTACACTACATACACTAGTGCTGCAGAGTCAGAGACCTACACTACATACACTAGTGCTGCAGAGTCAGAGACCTACACTACATACACTAGTGCTGCAGAGTCAGAGACCTACACTACATACACTAGTGCTGCAGAGTCAGAGACCTACACTAATACACTAGTGCTGCAGAGTCAGAGACCTACACTACATACACTAGTGCTGCCGAGTCAGAGACCTACACTACATACACTAGTGCTGCAGAGTCAGAGGACCTACACTACATACACTAGTGCTGCAGAGTCAGAGACCTACACTACATACACTAGTGCTGCAGAGTCAGAGACTACACTACATACACTAGTGCTGCAGAGTCAGAGACCTACATACATACACTAGGGCTGCAAGTCAGAGACCTACACTAACATACACTCGTGGCTGCAGAGTCAAAGACCTACACGACATACACTAGGGCTGCAGAGTCAGAGACCTACACTACATACACTAGTGCTGCAGAGTCAGAGACCTACACTACATACACTAGTGCTGCAGAGTCAGAGACCTACACTACATACACTAGTGCTGCAGAGTCAGAGACCTACACTAACATACAATAGTGCTGCAGAGTCAGAGACCTACACTACAATACACTAGTGCTGCAGAGTCAAAAATACACTAGTGCTGCAGAGTCAGAGACCTACACTACATACACTAGTGCTGCAGAGTCAGAGACCTACACTACATACACTAGTGCTGCAGAGTCAGAGACCTACACTACATACACTAGTGCTGCAGAGTCAGAGACCTACACTACATACACTAGTGCTGCAGAGTCAAAGACCTACACTACATACACTAGTGCTGCAGAGTCAAAGACCTACACTACATACACTAGTGCTGCAGAGTCAGAGACCTACACTACATACACTAGTGCTGAAGTCAGAGACCTACACTACATACACTAGTGCTGCAGTCAGAGACCTACACTACATACACTAGTGCTGCAGTCAGAGACCTACACTACATACACTAGTGCTGCAGAGTCAGAGACCTACACTACATACACTAGTGCTGCAGAGTCAGAGACCTACACTACATACACTAGTGCTGCAGAGTCAGAGACCTACACTACATACACTAGGGCTGCAGAGTCAGAGACCTACACTACATACACTAGGGCTGCAGAGTCAGAGACCTACACTACATACACTAGTGCTGCAGAGTCAGAGACCTACACTACATACACTAGTGCTGCAGTCAGAGACCTACACTACATACACTAGTGCTGCAGAGTCAGAGACCTACACTACATACACTAGTGCTGCAGAGTCAGAGACCTACACTACATACACTAGTGCTGCAGTCAGAGACCTACACTACATACACTAGTGCTGCAGAGTCAGAGACCTACACTACATACACTAGTGCTGCAGTCAGAGACCTACACTACATACACTAGTGCTGCAGAGTCAGAGACCTACACTACATACACTAGTGCTGCAGAGTCAGAGACCTACACTACATACACTAGTGCTGCAGAGTCAGAGACCTACACTACATACACTAGTGCTGGAGTCAGAGACCTACACTACATACACTAGGGCTGCAGAGTCAGAGACCTACACTACATACACTAGTGCTGCAGAGTCAGAGACCTACACTACATACACTAGTGCTGCAGAGTCAGAGACCTACACTACATACACTAGTGCTGCCGAGTCAGAGACCTACACTACATACACTAGTGCTGCAGAGTCAAAGACCTACACTACATACACTAGTGCTGCAGAGTCAAAGACCTACACTACATACACTAGTGCTGCAGAGTCAGAGACCTACACTACATACACTAGTGCTGCAGAGTCAGAGACCTACACTACATACACTAGTGCTGCAGAGTCAGAGACCTACACGACATACACTAGTGCTGCAGAGTCAGAGACCTACACTACATACACTAGTGCTGCAGAGTCAGAGATCATATTACTCCAGTAGATAAGTAGATAAGGTGTGTTCAGAGGAAGTTACAGTAGATAAGGTGTGTTCAGAGGAAGTTACAGTAGATAAGGTGTGTTCAGAGGAAGTTACAGTAGATAAGGTGTGTTCAGAGGAAGTTACAGTAGATAAGGTGTGTTCAGAGGAAGTTACAGTAGATAAGGTGTGTTCAGAGGAAGTTACAGTAGATAAGGTGTGTTCAGAGGAAGTTACAGTAGATAAGGTGTGTTCAGAGGAAGTTACAGTAGATAAGGTGTGTTCAGAGGAAGTTACAGTAGATAAGGTGTGTTCAGAGGATGTTACAGTAGATAAGGTGTGTTCAGAGGAAGTTACAGTAGATAAGGTGTGTTCAGTGTGTGTGTGTGTGTGTGTGTGTTTCATTATATTTGTCTCTAGCTAGTATAGCCACGGTGGTTTGAAGATGCTTGGCCTTTCATCCTATTCATAATCACTCTGCATCTTTCAAATTATATTTATTTAACAAAACTCGCCTTAGAGACGCTACCAATCTAGAATTATAATCATATGTCAATTAAAGAGGGTTATTTAACAAAAAACTATCCTTGGAGACACAATGTAACATTTTAATGAACCTTCTTTTAAAGATGTATCTGCCATATGAGACACAGGACGAACTCACACGTATTAAACCAAGTAGCAATGATGACATTTGCCCAACAGTAATAGACAGCATTCATTCGGACCACTGATGAGAGAGAATACCAATGTGTTTGTCTTCTACAAATTGGCTTAGAATACTAATGGACTCAGTCTATTCGCTTTCTTTCAAAACATCTGAGGATTCATCCTCCTCATATCATTCCATCTCTCATCCTCCTCCTATGATTCCATCTCTCATCCTCCTCCTATCATTCCATCTCTCATCCTCCTCCTATCATGCCATCTCTCATCCTCCTCCTATCATTCCATCTCTCATCCTCCTGCTATCATTCCATCTCTCATCCTCCTCCTATCATTCCATCTCTCATCCTCCTCCTATCATTCCATCGCTCGTCCTCCTCATATCATTCCATCTCATCCTCCTCCAATCATTCCATCTCTCATCCTCCTCCTATCATTCCATCTCTCATCCTCCTCATATCATTCCATCTCTCATCCTCCTCCTATCATTCCATCTCTCATCCTCCTCATATCATTCCATCTCTCATCCTCCTCCTATCATTCCATCTCTCATCCTCCTCATATCATTCCATCTCTCATCCTCCTCATATCATTCCATCTCTCATCCTCCTCCTATCATTCCATTGCTCGTCCTCTTCCTATCATTCCATCTCTCATCCTCCTCCTATCATTCCATCTCTCATCCTCCTCCTATCATTCCATCGCTCGTCCTCTTCCTATCATTCCATCTCTCATCCTCCTCCTATCATTCCATCTCTCATCCTCCTCCTATCATTCCATTGCTCGTCCTCTTCCTATCATTCCATCTCTCATCCTCCTCCTATCATTCCATTGCTCGTCCTCTTCCTATCATTCCATCTCTCATCCTCCTCCTATCATTCCATTGCTCGTCCTCTTCCTATCATTCCATCTCTCATCCTCCTCCTATCATTCTATCTCTCATCCTCCTGCTATCATTCCATCTCTCATCCTCTTCCTATCATTCCATCTCTCATCCTCTTCCTATCATTCCATCTCTCATCCTCCTCCTATCATTCCATTGCTCGTCCTCTTCCTATCATTCCATCTCTCATCCTCCTCCTATCATTCCATTGCTCGTCCTCCTCCTATCATTCCATTGCTCGACCTCCTCCTATCATTCCATTGCTCGTCCTCTTCCTATCATTCCATCTCTCATCCTCCTCCTATCATTCCATCGCTCGTCCTCCTCCTATCATTCCATCTCTCATCCTCCTCCTATCATTCCATCGCTCGTCCTCCTCCTATCATTCCATCGCTCGTCCTCCTCCTATCATTCTATCTCTCATCCTCCTCCTATCATTCCATCGCTCGTCCTCCTCCTATCATTCCATCTCTCATCCTCCTCCTATCATTCCATCGCTCGTCCTCCTCCTATCATTCCATCTCTCATCCTCCTCCTATCATTCCATCTCTCATCCTCCTCCTATCATTCCATCTCTCATCCTCCTGCTATCATTCCATCTCTCATCCTCCTCCTATCATTCCATCGCTCGTCCTCCTCCTATCATTCCATCTCTCATCCTCCGCCTATCATTCTATCTCTCATCCTCCGCCTATCATTCTATCTCTCATCCTCCTCCTATCATTCCATCTCTCATCCTCCTCCTATCATTCCATCTCTCATCCTCCTCCTATCATTCTATCTCTCATCCTCCTCCTATCATTCCATCTCTCATCCTCCTGCTATCATTCCATCTCTCATCCTCCTCCTATCATTCCATCGCTCGTCCTCCTCCTATCATTCCATCTCTCATCCTCCTCCTATCATTCCATCTCTCATCCTCCTCCTATCATTCCATCTCTCATCCTCCTGCTATCATTCCATCTCTCATCCTCCTCCTATCATTCCATCTCTCATCCTCCTCCTATCATTCCATCTCTCATCCTCCTCCTATCATTCCATCTCTCATCCTCATGCTATCATTCCATCTCTCATCCTCCTCCTATCATTCCATCTCTCGTCCTCCTCCTATCATTCCATCTCTCATCCTCCTCCTATCATTCCATCTCTCGTCCTCCTCCTATCATTCCATCTCTCATCCTCCTCCTATCATTCCATCGCTCGTCCTCCTCCTATCATTCCATCTCTCATCCTCCTCCTATCATTCCATCGCTCGTCCTCCTCCTATCATTCCATCTCTCGTCCTCCTCCTATCATTCCATCTCTCGTCCTCCTCCTATCATTCCATCTCTCATCCTCCTCCTATCATTCCATCTCTCATCCTCCTCCTATCATTCCATCGCTCGTCCTCCTCCTATCATTCCATCTCTCATCCTCCTCCTATCATTCCATCGCTCGTCCTCCTCCTATCATTCCATCTCTCATCCTCCTCCTATCATTCCATCTCTCATCCTCCTCCTATCATTCCATCTCTCATCCTCCTCCTATCATTCCATCTCTCATCCTCCTCCTATCATTCCATCTCTCATCCTCCTCCTATCATTCCATCTCTCATCCTCCTCCTATCATTCCATCTCTCATCCTCCTCCTATCATTCCATCTTTCATCCTCCTCCTATCATTCCATCTCTCGTCCTCCTCCTATGATTCCATCTCTCATCCTCCTCCTATCATTCCATCGCTCGTCCTCCTCCTATCATTCCATCTCTCATCCTCCTCCTATCATTCCATCTCTCATCCTCCTGCTATCATTCCATCTCTCGTCCTCCTCCTATCATTCCATCTCTCATCCTCCTGCTATCATTCCATCTCTCGTCCTCCTCCTATCATTCCATCTCTCATCCTCCTCCTATCATTCCATCTCACATCCTCCTCCTATCATTCCATCTCTCATCCTCCTCCTATCATTCCATCTCTCATCCTCCTCCTATCATTCCATCTCTCATCCTCCTCCTATCATTCCATCTCTCATCCTCCTCCTATCATTCCATCTCTCATCCTCTTTTCTCTTGTCACTATTAGAGAGCAGGAATAATATTGTCAATCTTTCCACAACCTAACGAGAAGGCTGCTATTATAATGCCCCAATGTTCTCCCAATGTTGTGGAAAGTCTGAAATATTAATTATTATTTTATTATACTGAACAAAACTATAAACGCAGCATGTTCCATGAGCTGAAATAAAACTATGTTTACATCCCTGTTAGTGAACATTTCTCCTTGGCCAAGATAATCCATCCACCTGACAGGTGTGGCATATCAAGAAGATGATTAAACAGCATGATCATTACACAGGTGGACCTTGTGCTGGGGGCAATAAACGGCCACTCTAAAATGTGCAGTTTTGTCACACAACACAATGCCACAGATGTCTCAAGTTTTGAGGGAACGTGCAACTGACTTCAGGTATGTCCACCAGAGCTGTTGCCAGAGAATTGAATATTTATTTCTCTACCATAAGACACCTCCAATGTTGTTTTAGAGAATTTGGCAGTACGTCCAACCGGCTTCACAACCGCAGACCTCGTGTAATTACGCCAGCCCAAGACCTCCACATCCGGCTTCTTCACCTGCGGGATCGTTTGAGACTAGCCACCCGGACAGCTGATGAAACTGAGGAGTATCTTTGTCTGTAATAAAGTCCTTTTTGTGGGGAAAAACTCATTCTGATTGGCTGGTTCTGGCTCCCCAGTGGGTGGGCCTGTCTCTCTGTGTGTCTCTCTCTCTGTCTCTATACCTCTTTCCATCTCTATTCCTCCCTCTTTCTCTCTTCCTCTTCACATCTCTCTCTCTCTCTTCCCTCTTCACATCTCTCTCTCTCTTCCCCTTCACACCTCTCTCTCTCTCTCTCTTCCCCTTCACATCTCTCTCTCTCTCTCTCTCTCTCCTCCCCTTCACATCTCTCTCTCTCTCTCTCTTCCCCTTCACATCTCTCTCTCTCTTCCCTCTTCACATCTCTCTCTCGCTTCCCTCTTCACATCTCTCTCTCTCTTCCCTCTTCACATCTCTCTCTCTCTCTCTCTCTCTCTCTTCCCCTTCACATCTCTCTCTCTCTCTTCCCCTTCACATCTCTCTCTCTCTCTTCCCCTTCACATCTCTCTCTCTCTTCCTCTTCACATCTCTCTCTCTTCCCTCCACATCACTCTCTCACTCTCTTCCCCTTCATATCTCTTTCTCACTTCCTCTTCACATCTCTCTCTCTCTCTCTCTCTCTTCCACTTCACATCTCTCTCTCTTCCCTCTTCACATCTCTCTCACTCTCTTCCCCTTCACATCTCTTTCTCTCTTCCTCTTCACATCTCTCTCTCACTCTCTTCCCCTTCACATCTCTTTCTCTCTTCCTCTTTACATCTCTCTCACTCTCTTCCCCTTCACATCTCTCTCTCTTCCTCTTCACATCTCTCTCTCACTCTCTTCCCCTTCACATCTCTCTCTCTCTTCCCTCTTCACATCTCTCTCTCTTTCCTCTTCACATCTCTCTCTCTCTTCCTCTTCACATCTCTCACTCACTCTCTTCCTCTTCACATCTCTCACTCTCTCCCCCTTCACATCTCTCTCTCTCTTCCCTCTTCACATCTCTCTCACTCTCGTCCCATTCACATCTCTCTCTCTCTTTCCTCTTCACATCTCTCTCTCTCTCTCTTCCCCTTCACATCTCTCTCTCTCTCTTCCTCTTCACATCTCTCTCTCACTCTCGTCCCCTTCACATCTCTCTCTCTCTTCCCCTTCACATCTCTCTCTCACTCTCGTCCCCTTCACATCTCTCTCTCTTCCTCTTCACATCTCTCACTCTCTTCCCCTTCACATCTCTCTCTCTTCCTCTTCACATCTCTCACTCTCTTCCCCTTCAGATATTTCTCTCTTCCCTCTTCACATCACTCGCTCACTCCTCTTTCTCTCTCTATATTGCTGTCTGTGTCCTCCAGGATGTCATCACAGGTTGAGTTATGGGACAGAATATTTCCTTTATTTTCTTAATACCAAGACAGATCGAAAGTAGTGTGTGTGTGTGTGTGTGTGTGTGTGTGTGTGTGTGTGTGTGTGTGTGTGTGTGTGTGTGTGTGTGTGTGTGTGTGTGTGTGTGTGTGTGTGTGTGTGTGTGTGTGTGTGTGTGTGTGTGTGTGTGTGTGTGTGTGTGTGTGTGTTGTTGGTGTCAGTAGTCAGTAGATGTCAGGAAGGCATCACTGGACTTCCTAATCACAGCTGGACACAAATATGCACACACACACACACACACACACACACACACACACACACACACACACACACACACACACACACACACACACACACACACACACACACACACACACACACACACACACACACACACACACACACACACACACACACACACACACACGAACACAGACACACACATACCTCATCTGACACTCTGATGCAGAGTGATTCATGAGGTTTCATATCACATCATAAAAAGACAAACACAGAAATCACCCAAGCAACGACATTTCTTATTCTAATTTACAAATCTGCACTCATACACAGTACATTCAGAAAGTATTCAGACCACATGATTTTTCTAAAAAACATTACGTTGCAGCCTTATTCTAGAATGGATTAAATGTTTTTTTTCCTCATCTACTCACGATACCCCATCATTTTTTTGTTATTTAATTTAAATTCACCTTTATTTAACCAGGTAGGCAAGTTGAGAACAAGTTCTCATTTACAACTGCGACCTGGCCAAGATAAAGCAAAGCAGTGCGACACATACAACAACACAGAGTTACACATGGAATAAACAAACGTACAGTCAATAATACAATAGAAAAAGTATATATACAGGGTGTGCAAATTAGGTAAGGTAAGGGAGGTAAGGCAATAAATAGGCCATAGTGGCAAAATAATTACAATATAGCAATTAAACACTGGAGTGATAGACGTGGTAGATGTTGCAGAAGATGAGTGTGCAAGTAGAGATACTGGGGTGCAAAAGAGCAAATAAAAATAAAAAATAACAGTATGGGGATGAGGTAGTTGGATGGGCTATTTACAGATGGGCTATGTACAGGTGCAGTGATCTGTGAGCTGCTCTGACAGCTGGTGCTTAAAGTTAGAGAGGGAGATATGAGTCTCCAGCTGCAGTGATTTTTGCAGTTCGTTCCAGTCATTGGCAGCAGAGAACTAGAAGGAAAGGCGGCCAAAGTAGGAATTGGCTTTGGGGGTGACCAGTGAAATATACCTGCTGGAGCGCGTGCTACGGGTGGGTGCTGCTATGGTGACCAGTGAGCTGATATAAGGCGGGGCTTTACCTAGCAAAGACTTATAGATGACCTGGAGCCAGTGGGTTTGGTGACGAATATGAAGCGAGGGACAGCAAACGAGAGCATACAGGTCGCAGTGGTCGGTAGTATATGGGTCTTTGGTGACAAAACAGATGGCACTGTGATAGACTGCATCCAATTTGCTGAGTAGAGTGTTGGAGGCTATTTTGTAAATGACATCGCCGAAGTCAAGGATCGATAGGATAGTCAGTTTTACGAGGGTATGTTTGGCAGCATGAGTGAAGGAGGCTTTGTTGCAAAATAGGAAGCCAATTCTAGATTTAATTTTGGATTGGAGATGCTTAATGTGAGTCTGGAAGGAGAGTTTACAGTCTAACCAGACACCTAGGTATTTGTAGTTGTCCACATATTCTAAGTCAGAACCGTCCAGAGTAGTGATGCTGGACGGGCGGGCGGGTGCGGGCAGTGATCGGTTGAAAGGCATGTATTTAGTTTTACTTGCATTTAAGAGCAGTTGGAGGCCACATGCACATTTATTAAAACAAAAAATCAGTAACAACTTATTTACATAAGTATTCAGACCCTTTGATATGAGACTCTAAATTTAACTCAGGTGCATCCTGTTTCCATTGATCATCCTTGAGATGTTTCTACAACTTGATTGTAGTCCACCTGTGGTAAATTCAATTGATTGGACATTATTTGGAAAGGCACACACCTGTCTATATAAGGGCCCACAGTTGACAGTGCATGTCAGAGCAAAAACCAAGCCATGAGGTCGAAGGAGTTGTCCATTGTGTCTAGGCACAGATCTGGGGAAGGGTACCAACAAATGTATGCAGCATTGAAGGTCCACAAGAACACAGTGGCCTCCATCATTCTTAAACGGAAGAAGTTTTGAACCACCAAGACTCTTCCTAAAGCTGGCTGCCCGTAAAAACTGAGCAATCGGGGGAGAAGGGCCTTGGTCAGGGAGGTGACCAAGAACCCAACGGTCACTCTGATAGAGCTCCAGAAATCCTCTGTGGAGATGGGAGAACTTTCCAGAAGGAAAACTATCTCTGCAGCACTCCACCAATCAGGGCTTTATTTTGGAGTGGCCAGACTGAAGCCACTCCTCAGTAAAAGGCACATGACAGCCCACTTAGAGTTTGCCAAAAGGCACCTAAAGACTCTTAGAACATGAGAAACCAGATTCTCTTGTCTGATGAAACCAAGATTGAACTCTTAGGCCTGAATGCCAAGTGTCACGTCTGGAGGAAACCTGGCACCATCCCTACGGTGAAGCATGGTGGTGGCAGCATCCTGCTGTGGGGATTTTTTTCAGCTGCAGGGACTGGGAGACTAGTCAGGATAGAGGGAAAGATGAACGAAGCAAAGTACAGAGAAATCTGTGATGAAAACCAGCTCGAGAGCACTCAGGACCTCAGACTGGGGTGAAGGTTCACCTTCCAATAGGACAACATCCCTAAGCACACAGCCAAGACAACACAGGAGTAGCTTCGGGACAAGTTTCTGAATATCCTTGTATGGCCCAGCCAGAGCCCGGACTTGAACCCGATCGTCATCTCTCAAGAGACCTGAAAATAGCTGTGGAGCGACGGTCCCCATCCAACCTGACAGAGTTTGAGAGGATCTGCAGAGAAGAATGGGAGAATCTCCCCAAATACAGGTGTGCCAAGCTTGTAGCATCATACCCAAGAAGACTTGAGGCTGTAATCGCTGCCAAAAGGTGCTTCAACAAAGTACTGAGTAAAGGGTCTGAATACTTTTTGAAATGTGATATTTCAGTTATGAATTTATTTATTTTTGCAAAAAATGTCTAAAAACCTGTTTTTGCTTTGACATTATGGGGTATTGTGTGTAGATTGCTGACGATTTTTCTTTATTTAATCCATTTTAGAATAAGGCTGTAACGTAACAAAATGTGGAAAAAGTCAAGAGGTTTGAATACTTTTCAAATGCACTGTAGGTTCATAGAGAAACATCTGGTTACAAAAAAACGTATCCTCTCCTCAAACTTTGCCTCCATCCAGCACTCCATCTTTCCCTCACGCTTTCCCTCTCTCTTTCCAGCTCTCTCTCTCCTCCCAACCTCTGGGTATCTTGGAAGATGTTGTTGGACTTTCCCCAGCCCATCTGTCAATCAAAGGGCACAAACATCCTGACATTCTAGAAGGCTAAGGTTGCAGTGATGAAGCCAGCCAGCCCATCTTTAGCCCTGCAGCCGTTCTTAACCCATATAAGGTCAAAGGTCATACAGGCGTGCATACTGGTTTAAACTGGTTGTCATTACTCCAACCAGATACCAACCAGTTGTAAATTGGTCATAACAATGTTGTAACAACATGACAATCAGCATTGGTCCAGTCTGAAGGTCCAGTCTGAATGTCCAGTCTGAAGGTCCAGTCTGAAGATTACAGTCTGAAGTTCCAGTCTGAAGATTCCAGTTATAGGTCCAGTTATAGATCCAGTCTGAAGGTCCAGTCTGAAGGTCCAGTCTGAAGGTCCAGTCTGAAGGTCCAGTCTGAAAATTCCAGTTCTAGGTCCAGTTGTAGGTCCAATCTGAAGATCCAGTCTGATGGTCCAGTCTGAAGATTCCAGTTGTAGGTCCAGTCTGAAGATTCCAGTTGTAGGTCCAGTCTGAAGGTCCAGTCTGAACTGCAGAGAGAGGAAAAAAGAGGGAGAGCTATATAGACAGACAGAGAGACAGACAGAGAGACAGACAGAGAGAGGGAGAGAGAGAGAGAGATGTAAAGAGGAATAGAGACAGAGAGCGATGTAAAGAGGAATAGAGACAGAGAGCGATGTAAAGAGGAATAGAGATGTAAAGAGGAATAGAGATGTACAGAGGAATAGAGATGTAAAGTGGAATAGAGATGTAAAGTGGAATAGAGACAGAGGGATAGAGATGTAAAGTGGAATAGAGACAGAGGGATAGAGATGTAAAGTGGAATAGAGACAGAGGGATAGAGCTGTTATTTTATTTATTATTTTTTTACCTTTATTTATACTGGTTTTTTCTCATTGAGATAATATCTCTTTTCCAAGAGAGACCTGGTCCAATAGCAGCAGGGGGAACAACGTTTCAGACAAAACAACTTACATACACTAACACAACATTAAACAAACTATAAACACACATAGAGTACAACAATTACACATTACATTAAAAACACAAACATCTTCACTAAAAACAGCTGTCCTAAAAACAAATACACTCTTCTATGATATATATATCGATAAAGAACTTGTTCTCAAGTAGCCTACCTGGTTAAATAAAGGTGAAATAAAATAAAAATAAAAAAATAAATAAAAAGTGTTTAAACTCCACCAACGAAACTAGATCATCACATTTTAAAATGTTCATGACAGAATTCCAGGACCACGGAGCTGAGTAACTAAAACTATTTCTACCATGTCCTGTTCTAATTTTTGGTACGGTTAGAAGCAAATCAGAATGGGACCTTAATTGATATTTATTTACTGACCTGACTAAAAAATAACAGAGATAAAATGGCATTTGACCCAATATGGCCTTATAAACCAGTGTTTAAGCCTACGCAAGGTCAATGACAACCAGCCAACAGCGCTGAAGAGATCACAATGATGTGTTAGACGTTTCTGATTTGTAATGAACCTGAGGGCTGCATGATACACTGAATCAAGTGCTCTCAGGGTAGTGGCTGAGGCCTGCATATATATAACATCACTCAAATCTAAAACCGACAGTAATGTACACCGTACCAGCTCCTTCCTGGCCTCAAAAGAAAAACAAGCCTTATGCCGGTAATAAAATCCTATTTTCAGCTTGAGCTTCCTTATCTAGTTCTCTACATGCACAGTGAAGCTCAGCTTATCATCAACACACACACCCAAATATTTGTACACTTTAACTTGCTCTATAGTATGTTCAGCCAATGTAGCAATGACATGATTTGATAGGTAATTTATAAACCAATCTAGAGCATGACCAGTAATTCAACAACTGTAGTTGTAGGAGGTGGGAGTCTAGTTCATCAGGGCCAGGGGATTTTTTTAAATCAATTTCTTCAAGGGCTTTACAGACTTCTGAAACAGAGAAGGATGAAAAGGAGAACCTGGTGAAGGAGAGCACAGGGGTGTCAGGTAAATTCATAGGGGGCTCAATTATACCTTTGACCTTTTCAAATAAACTGCCTGCATCTAAAAAATGTTGGTTCAAGGCTTTCAGAATGGAGGTTCTCTCAGTTACAATCTGTGTGTCGACCAACAATTGTTTAGGAAGCTGTGTATCTTTTCTGCACTCCAAACCTTTCACTACTTGCCAATATTTGGATGGATTATTTACATTTTGTGAAGTAGATTTCAGGTCGTGGTCTGCTTTCAGTTTACGGATCATAGCCACGCCCATATTTCGAGGACGTTTAAAAGCCATCCAATCATCCGCTGAACCAGTCCCTCTTGCTTTAGCCCACATAGCATTTAGCTCCCTTATGATTTTTGTAAGTTCCTTAGTAAACCAAGGGTTCTCTCTGCCCTTAATCCTGAATGTTTTAAAAGGGGCATATTGCATACATCCTGGAATACGTTGTGGAAGTAAGAAAGGGCTAGTTCAACATCAGGGATTAATTCCATTCTATTCCATTCAATGCTAGATACATCATGTAAAAAACCTGGAATATCAAACCGCTTCCAGTTTCTTTTCGTAATGACACGTGGAGATTTCTTAGGAATTTTATCATCTCTCACACAGGCAATAGCACAGTGATCACTTATGTATTTTGCAAAAATACCAGAAGCATTAAAATGATGAGGAGGATTGGTTAAGATCAAATCAATCAAAGAGGATTTCAGATGATATTTTATATTCAACCTCGTTACACTGTTGACAATCTGAGTGAGATTGTAGGTATTGCACAGATTTTTAAGTTGATCAGAGCTAGATGTTAGCCTGTCCTGATTCAGATCACCCATCAAGACAAACTCGGAATTGACATTCTGTGATAACAATTTGAAAATACAATCCAGAGAGCCAACAGTAGCAGATGGAGGTCTATAACAGCAAGATACAACAATAGTTAAAGATGAGCCAAGGTTTAGGTTCAAAGACAGATATTGAAATTGCTTAGGTTTAGTAACAGAAGTCAGAACGACCAACGAGAACTTGTCTTCTACATATACAGCAACACCACCACCCTTAGATTTACCATCTGTACGAAACACATTGTAACCATTTATGACAATATTTTTGTCTGTAATAGATTTTTTGAGCCAGGTTTCAGAAAGCATAAATACATCAGGGTGGGCAGTTTTTATCCATATATTCACAAGCTTCGGCAGAAGACTTCTTACATTCATATGCAAAAACTTCAGGCCACTCTGACTACTTAATTGGGCAGGGGTAAGAATGTCAGGACCTGGATTAGACTGGACATTTCCAGACAATAGAAGCAGCAAGATAATGGCAAGTCTAGATCGAGGGTTACAACATTTGGAGTTACAGACAGCACTTGAAGGAGAATCCATAGTCTCCAGAGTCTTTAACGCCACATATTTCAGTAGATGTGTGAAGTCCAGAGACATGGTTAAGTACCAAGAGAACAGTCCTGACATGTAAGAGCAAGAGTCCCATTTCTCCCATATTGTTCAGGAGAAATGTGCATAGTTCTCATGTGCATTTCCGGAGCAAGCGTTGGGTTTCTCAAAATACTCGAGGGAGAAACAATCATATATCTCCTCATTCACAGTGCAACGGGCTCTAAATGTATCGCCAACATTGAAAAAGCCTAGACACCAGCAACATGAACAACAGCATCATGTTTGTTAAATGCCCTAAAAGTCACTAATCAAATAGTTCAACCGCTGATCAAAAAAAAGTCAGCGATGTATGCGTATGATGTAGACGAGCAAAGGTCCGGGGAGAGAGGAATAGAGACAGAGAGAGGGATAGATATGTAAAGAGGAATAGAGACAGAGAGAGGGATAGATATGTAAAGAGGAATAGAGACAGAGAGAGGGATAGATATGTAAAGAGGAATAGAGACAGAGAGAGGGATAGATATGTAAAGAGGAATAGAGACAGAGAGAGGGATAGATATGTAAAGAGGAATAGAGACAGAGAGAGGGATAGATATGTAAAGAGGAATAGAGACAGAGAGAGGGATAGATATGTAAAGAGGAATAGAGACAGAGAGAGGGATAGATATGTAAAGAGGAATAGAGACAGAGAGAGGGATATAGATGTAAAGAGGAATAGAGACAGAGAGAGGGATATAGATGTAAAGAGGAATAGAGATGGAAAGAGGAATAGAGACAGAGAGAGGGATATAGATGGAAAGAGGAATAGAGACAGAGAGAGGGATATAGATGTAAAGAGGAATAGAGATGGAAAGAGGAATAGAGACAGAGAGAGGGATATAGATGTAAAGAGGAATATAGACAGAGAGAGGGATAGAGATGTAAAAAGGAATTGAGACAGAGAGAGGGATAGATATGTAAAGAGGAATAGAGACAGAGAGAGGGATATAGATGTAAAGAGGAATAGAGATGGAAAGAGGAATAGAGACAGAGAGAGGGATAGATATGTAAAGAGGAATTGAGACAGAGAGAGGGATATAGATGGAAAGAGGAATAGAGACAGAGAGAGGGATATAGATGTAAAGAGGAATAGAGATGGAAAGAGGAATAGAGACAGAGAGAGGGATATAGATGTAAAGAGGAATATAGACAGAGAGAGGGATAGAGATGTAAAAAGGAATTGAGACAGAGAGAGGGATAGATATGTAAAGAGGAATAGAGACAGAGAGAGGGATATAGATGGAAAGAGGAATAGAGACAGAGAGAGGGATATAGATGTAAAGAGGAATAGAGATGGAAAGAGGAATAGAGACAGAGAGAGGGATATAGATGTAAAGCGGAATAGAGATGTAAAGAGGAATAGAGACAGAGAGAGGGATATAGATGTAAAGAGGAATAGAGACAGAGAGAGGGATAGAGATGTAAAGAGGAATTGAGACAGAGAGAGGGATAGATATGTAAAGAGGAATAGAGACAGAGAGAGGGATAGAGACAGAGAGGCATAGAGGAATAGAGGGATAGGGAGAGGGATAGAGCGATAGAGAGAGAGAGAGAGAGAGAGAGAGAGAGAGAGGGGGGGGGAGAGAGAGAGGGATAGAAGGATAGAGACAGAGAGGCATAGGGGGATAGAGAGAGAGATAGAGAGTGATATAGAGGGATAGAGGGATAGAGAGGGATAGAGAGAGAGAGAGGGAGGAGGTGTTTGGGGAGTTGGAGGTTGGCACTGTTGAAATGTTTTGCTATTGATTTATCTTTCGTCTCTCTCCTTCTTTGTCCTCCCTCTATCGCTATTTTCAAATCTTTGTGCCACCCACTCTCTCTCTGTTTCTCTATGTCCCTGTCTCTCTCTCTCTCTCTATCCCTCTCTATCCCTCTCTCTCTCTCGCTCTCTACCCCCCCTTTCTCTCTATCCCTCTCTATCCCTCTCTCTCTCTCTCTACCCCCCTATCTCTCTATCTCTCTCTCTCTCTATCCCCCCTCTCTCTCTCTATCCCTCTCTCTCTCCCCCTCTATCTCCCCATCTCTGTCCCTCTCTGCAGTGAGGTCCACAGGGGATAATAGAACAGTTGTGAGCACTCTCTGTTAAGAGTAAAGACAGAGTGATGAGAGAAATGGTTACAGGGATCAGAGGAATCCGTTTACCACCCGTCGGTTGTGTCCCTATTCCCTATGAAGTACACATCTTTTGATCAGGGCCCATAGGAATGGAGAGCAAGATGAGAGAGAGCTGAAGGGAGATGGAGAGAGGGGGAGAGAGAGATGGACAGAGGGGGTGAGAGAGATGGAGAGAGAGAGAGAGAGAGAGAGAGAGAGGGGGGGGGGGGGGGGGAGAGGGGGAGAGAGGGGGGGAGAGGGGGGGAGAGAGAGGGGGAGAGAGAGATGGAGAGATATGGAGAGAGGGGGAGAGAGGGGGAAAGAGAGATGGAGAGAGGGGGAGAGAGGGGGAAAGAGAGATGGAGAGAGAGATGAAGAGAGGGGGAGAGAGAGATGGGGATTGAAAGAGAGAACTGAAATGAGAGAGAGGAAAAGGAAACGGACAATTATTTAACCTTTCATTTAAAACAGGTGGCAACACTCGATAAATACATCCTTTTTAAGAAACATTAGTATTGTGACAGAATAATAAAAAAGAGAAACCTCTGAAAAACAAATTCCCTCACCAAATACCGTTTCAACCTTAGACCTTGACTGAAATTTCTCTTGCATTTCCCATATATTATACTCAGTGTATTCAGACATGTTTTAATCCGTTCCCATTTTCAGATTTTTCTAAGGCTATGGATTGCAGGCCAAATGGCACCCTATTCCCAATGAGCCCTGGTACTAAGTAATGCCATTTGGGAGGCACAATAAGAGAAACTAAAAACTGTCCTCGGTCTCAGTCGGGGGGGGGGACTCCCTAAAATCTCTCTTAACCCAACCAAACACTCATACATCATGCTGCAAAGATGTTCTTGAGTGTGTGTGTGTGAAGGCACATGCTTTTGTGTGTGTGTCTGCGTGCGTGTATGTGTGTGTCTGCGTGCGTGCGTGCGTGTATGTGTGTGTGTGCGTGCGTGTGATTCATACAGCACCATCAGCTAGGGGCTGTACCTATCAAGCGTCTCAGAGAACAGAGAAGTTGATCTAGGATCAGGTGCTTCCTGTCTAGGTAATATGTCTGTCTGTCTGTCTGTCTGTCTGTCTGTCTGTCTGTCTGTCTGTCTGTCTGTCTGTCTGTCTGTCTGTCTGTCTGTCTGTCTGTCTGTCTGTCTGTCTGTCTGTCTGTCTGTCTGTCTGTCTGTCTGTCTGTCTGTATGTCTGTCTGTCTGTCTGTCTGCGTGCGCGTGCGTGCGCGTGCACGTGTGTGTGGCCCCATAAGGAAACAGTGTCTTTATTGGGTGAGGCTTATTGAGGGCAGAAGGGTAAATCCAAACCCGTTCCCGGTAATGGACTCAGGGAAGAATTTATTAGCAGTGTTTCTGGAACAACTGAGGTCACATTCAGACTGGCTGGAGAGATCTGAAAGGAGAGAAGAAGAAAGAGTGAAGAAGAAGAGTGAAGAAGAAGAGTGAAGAAGAGTGGGGGACGTAAGAGAGAGATAGAGGGTGTCGTGGAAACTCCCACTAAGGACTACATGTCAAAGAGAAATGAAGAGATCTTTATTGATATCGGCCGGAGAGGTTACAGCGAACTTAATATGGATAGGGGGCAGCATTTTCACGTTTGGATGAAAAGCGTGCCCAGAGTAAACGGCCTGCTACTCAGTCCCAGTTGCTAATATATGCATATTATTAGTAATGATTAGATTTGGATAGAAAACACTCTGAAGTTTCTAAAACTGTTTGAATGATGTCTGTGAGTATAACAGAACTCATATGGCAGGCAAAAGCCTGAGAAAAAATACAACCAGGAAGTGGGAAATCTGAGGTTGGTCATTTTTCAACTCATTCCTTATTGAAGATACAGTGGGATATGGGTCATGTTGCACTTCCTAAGGCTTCCACTAGATGTCAACAGTCTTTAGAACCGTGTCTGATGCTTCTACTGTGAAGTGGGGCCGAATGAGAGGGGAACGAGTCAGAGGTCTGCCAGCCGCCACGAGCTGGTCACGCGCATTCACATGAGAGGTAGCTCCCGTTCCATTTGCTTTTCTGAAGACAAAGGAATTCTCCGGTTGGAACATTATTGAAGATTTATGTGAACTTCTCTGCGCACGGATCCCTTTTACGGGATCATTTTCCTAAACAACCGCTGAATTGCAGGGCGCAAAATATTACTAAAAATATTTATAATCGTGCAATCACAAGTGAAAAATACCAAAACACAGCTTAGCTTGTTGTTAATCCACCTATCGTGTAAGATTTTGAAAATATGCTTTACAGAGAAAGAAATCCAAGCTTTTGTGAGTGTATCAATCAATGCTAGAACAGCTAGCCCCAAATTAGCATGGTCACGAAAGTCAGAAAAGCAATAAAATTAATCGCTTACCTTTGATAATCTTCGGATGTTTGCACTCACGAGACTCCCAGTTACACAATAAATGTTATTTTTGTTCGATAAATATTACTTCTATAACAAAAAAACGCCATTTGGGTTGCGCGTTATGTTCAGAAAACTACAGCCTCGTTCCGGTGCTGAAAGGCAGAAGAAAATTCCCAGACGTATCAGATTCAAAAATATTACTAAAAATATTTATAATCATCCAATCACAAGTGAAATATACCAAAACACAGCTTAGCTTGTTAACTTCTTATGGCTGCAGCCCGACGTCGGTACACTTATGACAACAGCCAGCTCAAAGTGCAGGGCGCGAAATTCAAAAGATATTTTTTTTAAATATTTAACTTTCACACATTAACAAGTCCAATACAGCATATGAAAGGTACACATCTTGTGAATCCAGCCAACATGTCCGATTTTGAAAATGTTTTACAGGGAAGACACAATATGTAAATCTATTAGCTAACCACGTTAGCAAAAGACACCACTTTTTTTACTCCATCAGTTTTTTACTCCATCAGTAGCTATCACAAATTCGACCAAATAAAGATATAAATAGCCATAAATAGCCAAGAAAGCAGCCATAATAATTACAGGCACCAACGTCAAATACCTAATTACGCATCATAAAACATTTCTGAAAAATACATAGTGTACAGCAAATGAAAGACAGGCATCTTGTGATTCCAGCCAATATTTCCGATTTATTAAGTGTTTTACAGCGAAAAAAAAATGTAGCGTTATATTAGCTTAGCGCAATAGCCAGAAACACTTGGGCGCCGGCGACTACGACAGATATATGAAATAACATCATAAAATGGGTCTTACTTTTGCTGATCTTTCATCAGAATGTTGGACAAGGTGTCCTTTGTCCAGAACAGTCGTTGTTTGGATTCAGAACGGCAACTTTCCCTCTTCATTTAGCAAGCGCGCTAGCCGGGTGGCACGACACTCTCCATGTCAACAAACGGAAGAGAACGGAACACGGCAAAACTCACGGATCCCTTTTACGGGATCATTTTCCTAAACAACCGCTGAATTGCAGGGCGCAAAATATTACTAAAAATATTTATAATCGTGCAATCACAAGTGAAAAATACCAAAACACAGCTTAGCTTGTTGTTAATCCACCTATCGTGTAAGATTTTGAAAATATGCTTTACAGAGAAAGAAATCCAAGCTTTTGTGAGTGTATCAATCAATGCTAGAACAGCTAGCCCCAAATTAGCATGGTCACGAAAGTCAGAAAAGCAATAAAATTAATCGCTTACCTTTGATAATCTTCGGATGTTTGCACTCACGAGACTCCCAGTTACACAATAAATGTTATTTTTGTTCGATAAATATTACTTCTATAACAAAAAAACGCCATTTGGGTTGCGCGTTATGTTCAGAAAACTACAGCCTCGTTCCGGTGCTGAAAGGCAGAAGAAAATTCCCAGACGTATCAGATTCAAA